>NW_008343206.1:1429485-1439763 GCF_000622305.1 Nannospalax galili | reverse complement strand
TGGGTGGGTGGTGGGTGGATGGATGGGTGGACGGATGGGTCCGTGGTGGGTGGATGGATGGATGGGTGGATGGATGTGTGAATAGGTGGGTGGATGGATAATGGCTGAATGAGTGGAGGGACAGGTAGATGAATGGATAAGTGGATGACTGAATGGGTAGGTGAGTAGGTAGATGGATGAGTGGATGGACAGATGGACAGATGGATGGATGGGTAGATGGATGAATGGATAGATGGTGGGAACTCACACCAAGTGGCTCCTGGCACAGTACTGAGGTTCACAGAAGTGCAGGGTCACATGCCCACAGATTATGGCTAACGTTGGACCTGGGGATGACACAGAAGCCCAAACTCATTCACGGTATAGGGAGATAGACCTGTTCACAGACCCTCAGAGGCTGGCAAGCAAAGGAAAGGAAAGACTGCCAGTCCCAAACCCACAGACCCAGACACAGGCCCAGATACTTCTGTGAACAGAATACTAGTTCAGTGACTGAGGCTACAGGACCCTGACACTACCAAGCTGAGAGGCATGGGTCCAGGGCTGACCCCACTGTGGCCTACGCTGTGTCTCTACATATCTTCCAAGGATGGGATGCAGCATGGGGTGGGGGACCTGCTCAGACCCATAGGACCATTTCCAAAGCTTAGGTGTCTGGGCAGGGTCCCTTGATGGGGTCCACTTCCAGAGAGGGCACTGGAGGAGAGGGAAGCTGCTGGAGGCCTGGTTCAGGCAGACAGACTAAGTAGGAGAGGCAACCAACACAGTTGGTCTATCCCTCCATCTCTGCAGCTACTGGCCCTGCTGAGGCATCAGAGGTGGAGGCCTAGGGCACCTTGGACCCAAGGGAGGTGGGCACAGCAAGCCCTTAGCTTCCACACATGCTTGGACACACCATGGTGGGAAGGGGAGAGGAGACAGAGGAGGGGGTCTAGAGGGGTCTATAGGTGGACACCTGGGTCTCTTCCCCATCCTGCAGGATGAGGTTGTGTTTGGTTTTAAACCAGTTCTGGTCACTGTCAGACCCTGTGCGCCCTGTGTGGAATGGAGGCTGTGGCTGTGGTTAGGAGTGAGGCAGAGGTGGGGAGACCCTGGGCTCCAGTTGATGAGCACTGCCTGAAGAGGATGGCAGGCTGGTCAGTACCTGTGTACACCCTCATCTGCCAGCACCTGCATACAGGGCCGGATCCTCCAGGCTGCATCTCTGTTTGCAAATGTCCTGCTGGGAAGGACTGGCTGTGTGGAAACTGATACCCAGTGGAGACAAGGTATGTTCTAAGTCTATGGCCTCCACATGCTGCTGAAGGCCTCCACCCCATCACAGCAAGGCTGGGACAGAAGCACTCACTGTTATCTGGTCACCTGGAGGCCAAGATGGCCAAGTTTTGACAGAGTGGGTGCACATGCGCATGGGTGTGCACCTGTGAGTTCGGCATGTGCATGTGTCCACACGTGTACCTGTGTGCATGTGCCTCATGCATGGGAGGGGAACAGCCTGCACTCCATGGAGGGTCCAGTGGCTAAACGGCTGGTGCCTCACTATGTGGCCAGGGAGGGAGGCCCACTTGCTTACCCAGCTCCCTCTGGGCCTAATACCTGTGTTCTTTACCTTTGTGTCTCAGGCCTCGTCAGCACCCACCTGGCCCTTTCCCTGACCGCCGGAGCCACCCGTTTCCTACTGTTTCTGTCAGCTTCCTCTATCAGGTCTCCTGTGAGCCTCCAGCCCCCAAACTGCAGGCTTTTTCATGATGGCGGGACTGTCACTGCAGAATCTCATCCCCCTCCCCTGTCTCCCAGAGTTGACATCCTTGTTACCCCTCTGGGCCGTCCCCTCTCCTGACTGCAACATGCCTGCCTTTGTGCTGACTTCTTTCTCTGGGCTGTTTCTCGTTCCTTCCCCGTGAGGCCTTAACACTGAGGCCTTGGACTGATTCCCCCTCCCCCCCAGGTCGGAGACTGAGAAAGATTCAGGTCAAGATGTTAAAGTTGCTTAGCTGGTATCCTGGGGTCCCAGGGAACCTGTTCACTTGGCGCTTGTGTGGGTGTGGAAGACGGGCTGGGGAAGGCTGCGCAGAGGGCCTGTGTGCAGAGGATTCTGTACCGCTCAAGCCCCTAGAAAGCTGAGATCTGAGCAGCCCGGGGGCCCAGAACGGCCCCCCTGGAAGGAGGGTCAGGCTGCAACTGCACTACAGGGGATCCAGCCAGAGGCCTATGTACAGAAGGGGGCGCCCAAAGTCCTGACAGGCGCCTGACCGGGAAGGCAGGACTGAGGCGGAGCCAGGCTGGGGCCCTGGAGTGAGCAGGGGTCCAGGAGAGTGGGAGGTCAGTCCAAGCAGCCTGCAGACAGCAGGGGGAGCTGGGAGCCTGGCTGGTCCAGCCCTGCCTGGTGCCTGGGCCTGCCAGGTACCTGCCACTCCTGACCTCTGGGTGCAGATTTTGGCTTTGTTCCTTCTAAGCTCTGCAGCAGCATGACCCCCAGGGGCCCGAGACAAGCCCCTGAGGACCAGATACCGAGCCTCACACATCTAGACCAAGACCAGCACTCACTTGCAGGCAGACCCCAGGCTGAAGGGAGGATCGCTACCCACCTCAGAGTACCAACCTGAGAGGCAGGACCAGGTGAGGGGGGCCTCAGTGAGCCAGGCTCCTCCTGAGGCTGTGGGAAGACCCACTGTCCACAAAGAAAGCCAGTGGCCCATCCTTCCCATCCTTTTTCTGAGCTCAGAGGCCATTGCTTTGATCTTAGAGATGCACCACGGTTCTCTCCAGGGGTCTCTCCACTATAGGTCTCTGCCAAGCAGGGCCCTTGCACAGCAGGGTCTCCCAGAGCAGGGTCCCCACACAGCAGGGTTCCCCCAGGGCAGAGTTCCCCCAGAGCAGGGTCCCCAGAGCAGGGTCCCCCAAAGCAGGGTCCCCCAGAGCAGGGTCCCCCAGAGCAGGGTCCCCCAAAGTAGGGTCCCAGAGCAGGGTCCCCACACAGCAGGGTTCCCCCAGACCAGAGTTCCCCCAGACCAGAGTTCCCCCAGAGCAGGGTCCCCCAGAGCAGGGTCCCCCAAAGTAGGGTCCCCCAGAGCAGGGTTCCCCACACAGCAGGGTTCCCCCAGAGCAGAGTTCCCCCAGAGCAGGGTCCCCCAAAGCAGGGTCCCCCAAAGTAGGGTCCCCACACAGCAGGGTCCCCCCACACACAGCAGGGTCCCCACACAGTGGGATTCTTGCACAGCTGAAGTGTTATCACAAGATTTTGTCCATTGAGGACCCATCAGTGAAGTTTGGGGGAAACCCTGGCCACCCTCAAAGGAACCTGATTTATTTGAAGATGCTCCTTGTCCATCTGGACAGAAAAATAGGCAGGCTGAGGAGGTCAAACCTCTGGGAACAGGGGGCACTTGGGGAGGCTCAGACAACAGTGCAAGGGGCTAAGGTCCTGAGTAAATGACAGGGCAGGACAGAGGTTTCCCTACCCCAGGACCATAACACAGGCCATCGAGGACCACATAGAGCCAGCCAGGCCAGCATGGCAGAGCAGGAGAGCAAGATGCCCCACACTGGGGCACATCACCTCTAGGGCCTGGAAGAAGGAATCCAAAGGGCTGGCCCCAGTTCCCTCCCCGACTCAGAGACACCAACCAGCCACCCAGATGGCCAGATGGGCGCTCCCATACTCAGAGATCATCAATGGCTCTTTATACCCAGAGGACGTGGGCGACCCACCACAATACCCAGAGGACTGGCTCCTTATACAAAGAGAATGTGGGCTGCCCATAACACCTAGAGGATGTAGATGAACCCCTTACACCCATAGGAGGTGGACTGCCCCTTGTACCCAATGAACATAGAAGACCCACACCCAAAGGACATGTACAGCTCCTCCCACCCAGAGGACACGGATGGCCCATGATACCCAGTGAATGCAGGTGTGTCTTCACACCCAGAGGACACGGATGGCCCATGATACCCAGTGAATGCAGGTGTGTCCTCACACCCAGAGGACACGGATGGCCCATGATACCCAGTGAACGCAGGTGTGTCCTCACACCCAGAGGACATGGAAGCCCACAACACCCAGAGAACGTGGACTGCCCCTCAAACCCAGGGAATGTGGATGGTTCCACACACACTTGGAAAGCTGTGACCAACTTGTCTCCTAAGGAAGCCAAGTCCCCACTCACAGGGGCTTCTGGACATCACCCGTGTGACCCCTAGGAATCACTTTAGACTTATTTTCCTCATTCTCTGACCTCTCTGGAGCTGGTGTCCTGGAGACAAAGGAGACCGAGCCAGTGACAATCCTGTGAGAGCCTGAGTGGGTGCAGGAGCCAGACATCCACTTTCTTGTTACTTTCCCAGCCCCGGGAGAGCCTGACGGGTTGGTAAAGGGCTAGGGTCTACAGTGCCAGATGAGACCCCATCTTCACCTCTGTCTCCCTCCAACCTGGGACCTGCCCAGGCCGATGCTGATGCATCTGCCAGTGGGATGTCTGTGGGTGGGCAGCCCAGGCAGCCTGGTCAGGAAATAGCTGCTGTGGTGGAGGGCTCTTCCTCCTACCCTGTGCGTACAGATGCTCCTTCTGGCATCCCGTTCAAGATGGGCCTCTGTCCAAAGCTGGACTTAGCTCCCCAGTGTCCCCTTGGGTGGAGAACATTGTGTGTGTAGGGAAGCCTTCAATGGCATGTCCCCACACGGAGAGTCCCCACTCTCCCTCCAAGCCCACCCTCCTCCTCTCTGTTAGTCCCCCGCCCACCACTCTAGCTGCTGCGAGCTCCAGTAATCCCAGGGTTTGCATTGGCTTGTGGCCAAACCCTGGAATGTGCCTGCTGGCTGCACGGCAGCTGTTCCTGGATGAGGAACGACAGTGCACAGACTGTCTGTGAGATGGGGGTGGACAGGGTGCAGGCTGCCCAGAGCCACGCATGAATAGGGCACAGAAGCCCTGAGACAGGGATGAATGGACTCACTGGGGCCGAGATGCCCCTGAATGGGTCAGGACATCCAAAGACGCACTAAAGCTTGGAACTGGCCACCCAGGAGAGCCCCAACCTGGGATGTGGGCCTACATGAGGTCTAGGAAGAGGTAGTGGGGAACCGTGCTGCCCAGAGACCCTGGTAGAATAGGGGTAGTGCACCCCAGTGTTCGTATCCAAGCTATACCCAATTTGGGGGCTCCGTGGGGAGGGTACAAGCAACAGTACCCCGATTCCAGCTGGGAGCCTAAACATGAAGAGCACGTGTCCTGCACACTTGCATGTGTCAGGCAGAGCACTGAGGCATTTGCAGTTATGGGTGCACAAGACACCCAAGTTCACATGTCTCACATGCTGCTAGATTGTGGGGGGCCTCAGATCTCCACAGCAGGAGTTCAGAGATGCTGAGAAGGTGTGGCAGCCAGCTTGGCGCCACGCATGAATAGAAAGGCTGGGACAGGAGGGATGTGGACTCACATGGGCCATGACGCCCGCCGGTGATGAACGGGCAGTGGGCATCCAAAGACGCAGTGGAATTTGGAACGGGTGATGGGGGCCCTGGGATGTGGGCCTACGTGAGATACAGGCAGTGGGGTATTAGGCTGCCAAAAGACCCTGGTGGAAGGGGCCAAGCTGTCCAAACCTCAAGCGATGATGAAGAGGAGGACGGGGGCCTCGGAGTGGGGCACATGTCAGCCATTACTCTAGGGTTGGCACACACCTCCTGGGCGATGGGGAGGGCTGGCTGAGACCGTGGAAACTCGGGCGGAGGAGCTGTGGGGTGATTCCTGAAGTCTTTGCTACTAACCGTTCAGGAGTAAGTGAAAGGCTTCCAGACACCCAGAAAAGCAAGGTTTCCCAGGAAGAGGTTGCAGGGTGCAGCTAGCTGGGAAACGGAGAGCAGGCCATCTGCTCGGCCCAAGGGAAGCCACAGTTGCGGGGTGACTACGCGGGGGAAGGTTCAGGATGTGTGCAGCCTTAGTGACCAACTACACTTGTCCAGATAGATGAAGGGTGCCTGGATCTCTGGGCATCTGTACACATCACACACATGTCTGGAGGCAGGGGCCACCTGTGTCTGTGCTGAGAGGACCATGGTGGGGTGTGAAGAGCCTCAGATGCAGGACAGCAGTCTCATAAAGTGAGGATCTTGGAACCCACACACGTGCTGGGAGTAGGAAGCACCCAGACACTCAGACAAAGGAAAGTACTCCATCTTCAGGGTCTGGTCACTCTAGCATTCAGGTTGAGTAGCATACCCACAACAGAGGGTGACATAGGAGCCACTAGAGGGGTTTGAAGATGTAGCTTGGTGAGTAGAGTGCTTGCTGAGCATGCATGAGTTCCTGGGTTGATGTCCCAGCATGCATAAACTGGGTTTGATGGCTTGTGATCACAACCTCAGGAGGTACTGATTTCCTCCCTTCAGGGTCCTGACTTGGAGGCTTGAGCCCACTGGACCAGGCTACGGCATGGTAGGCATTGGGTTATACTGGTAGAGGCAGAAGGCACAGAAACTCAAGGTCATCCTTACCTACATACGGAGTTTGATGCCAGCCTAGGCTACATGAGACCCTGTCTCAAAACCAAAAAGAAACAAGCAGATTTTTCAGGCGGTAGAGTCCCAACTCAGAAAATATAAGGGTGGCCAGGGTGGAGGTACTAAGGAGACTATAAATGGGCAAATGAACTCCACGGCACAGTGGGCTATGGGGACCCAACACTCAGTTAATGGGGTGCATGGACCAGGCTCTCAGACCCATGAGGTGCAGAGATTAGAACCCAGCCGTTAGCTCCTGGGCGGGCTCAGCTCATGGGGCACAGGTACAGAGGCCAGACACCTGGGTGGCTCGGGGTGGGCAGGCGGCCCAGCATGCGATGAATGGCACACAGATTGCTGAGACAAGGATGAATAGGATGCACACAGCAGTGCGATGCCCAGAGGACGGCGCGGCCAAAACCACAGGAACAAGGCGCCGGCCCTGGGCCTCGGGCCCGGCACGCAGACCTATGTACCTTGTGTCAATGGGCAATTCAGCAGACCCAAATGGGGTACAGGCTGTCCAAGACCCTGGTGACCACAGAATGCAGCCCCTGTTCCCAGATGAACAGGGAGGTCACCCAGCTACATGGAAACTCCAGGTATTCACAAATGTAGGGTACAAGACACCACTCTAGGGTTCTCCTGGATAAAGAGGGACCTTGAGACTCTCACAAAGCTGTGAGATAAATGGGGTCCTAGATCCCCCAGCTCCCTGAGGCCCTTGGAAGATGCATCTAGTCACCCAGTGAATGGATTCCATTATGATGGGACATGTGTCCTCACACTTCTAAGGGATGGAAGACTCACCCAGATACTCCAGAGAGCAGGGTTCAAGTCCCCAGAATCTCAGCTATACATCCTCAAACTTGGGGTATCATATTCAAGGAACTTGCTATTTTACATCATGTTCAAGTGGGGTTCAGAGTCCTGATGCACAGTTTCCCCCAAAACTCAAGCAGGAAACATGGTCTCTAGAGGCCCAGATAAAGGGGGGTCACCTCTCCAGATGCTGAGATGGTGAAGTGTAACCTCTCTGGATGCTTAAGAGATGAGGTCCACATTCCTCTGGTGTTTGAGTGCTAGAATAGTGCCCCCCAAGATGCTCAAGTTAAGAAGGTACAGGCTCCCCAGATGTTCAGAAGTTGGGCCACAACCTCCCTAGGCATTTGGATAGTGGGGTTCATCTCTGTTGCAATGATAAGACATTTGGGGTGTAGCCTCACCCTGAGGAAAAAGAGTGTAGACACTCTGAGTCAATACACAGGTTACACGGAGGACCATCACAAGTTGAGCACCCATTCTTGGCCATCCCAGGTCCCAGGTGGAAGGGGTACCCAGAGGGATTGGGTCCCCAGCAGGGTCAGTGAGGGCAGCGAGCACGCGCACCGTCTCAGCACGTCTCCCGTCTCCGTGCCAGAGGCTCAGGGCTCTCTTGCCAGAGTCTGCCGTGTGTTCCGACCTCAAACATTCCCCAGGCACCCTCAAAGGAAGCATCCACGTCCAGGAGCCCCGCCAGGGTCTCCACGGGGCTGCTGGCTGCCAAGCCGCCGTCTGGGGGCCGCGGGCCTGGCCGTGGGCTGCCAGCTCTGTTTGGTTTTCTCCTTCCTGCCTTAGAACCTCAGACGCCGTCTCGCCACGGAGGCGCCCTCATTCTGGGGAGGCACAAAGCCCCTACACAGCAGGCTGGGGGAGCCACTTGTGAGGACTGGAGCTTGGTTGCATGGGTCCTAGTGAGCCCCAAAATGCAGGTGCCTGCTTGCTGACCCTGCAGGCAGGCTCCTGGCCTCTCTGGTCTTAGTTATTTCCATGTCCCTCTCACACTGCCTGGGTCACACTAGAGGACACACTTCTTTCAGGAGTCGATGTCCATGTCTACACACCCAGAGCCACTGGTGAGTAGCACATGTGTAACTACACATCCTACCTGCCGTGGCCCTGGGGGCATCCTCCAGGTCTCTCTAGAAGTCCTGTTTAACCAGCCTGGAGGCTTGGGGCCGGTGAGGCCGGTCATGTTAAGCATTAACTAATCCAATATCTGGCTATCAGCCTCAGATAAGACACCCTGCCTGGACTCTGGAGTGACCAGACCTGACCAACTGGTCAGAGCACAGTGAGAACTCAGATGACAAGCCCTGGTTGGGTCCAACCGAAGGGACAGTCACCAAGATCAGACTGCTGCAAGGATTTGGCCACCGCATGAGGCCTTGTCCACTGGGAAACCAAAAACTCGAGGGAGTAGGTCAGGATGGCCTCCAGAATGTTCTCTGGGGTGGCATCAAAGCCAAGCAGGCCCCATGGCCCTGGGGCAGCTCCCTTATGGGCTCCCACCCTAGGCCTGTACTGCCAGGAGGGACGGCTCTCCAGCTGGGCAGCTGTGGTTCAGGCCTGCTGGGTGTGTGAGCCTGCACCGAGTTCAGCCTGGTGGGCCTGTCCCCCCATCTTGCAAAGCTTGATGTGGCTCAACATAACCCCCAGACTTAGAAAACTCTGGAGATAACCCAGTCCAGATACAAGGCTCTAGAGTTTCAGATTGAGGGGTGACCTTCTTCCTCAAGGGAGTTTCCCCAGCTTCTGAGGGCCAGCAGTTCCGGCCATGAGGTGGGGCTCCAAAGCCCTGCCTCTACCCCCACCCCCCACCCCCACAAGGCTCTTTCGATCACTAGCGGCAGACGCTGTGGTGTGGGTTCCAGGTGCTGCCCAAGAGTGGACCAAACAGCCTCCTGGTAGCCTGGGTCTGAGGAAGCAGCAGGTATCAGGTGAGGGAAGGAACGAACATCCCTATACTTGGGTGGCGGTTCTTGCTCTTCTGGGGGATGGGAATACGGAAACCTTCTCCCGCTGAAATGTGACAAGGTCTGGTTAGACTGAGGGTGGAGGGAGTGGATAGCAGGTCTAACTCAGAAATAATGAGCAGCCAGCCTTGGGCTGCCAGGGAATTTGGAGAGGCCCAGTGCTGCTCTGTGTGGCTTCTGTCATAAAGTGACCACTGGGTGGTGTCCAGCACAAGACCAGGTGACTTGGAGGGACCCTGGAGGGCTTCCTGGAAGAGGTGTGGTTTAAGCAAACCTTGGAGGGTGAGTGGAATGAGATAGGCTTGGACAATGGAAGAAGGCCTCGGCCCCAGAAGTGAGCCGGATGCCTTTCCTGGAAGGGATTGCAGAGGTGGATCCTCAGCGTCACTGGGACGGAGCGGGGGATGTAGCGGGGACACCTGTCTCCTTTCTGGGTCAAACAGGGCTGGCCCCTAGAAAGGGTCTTCCTCAGCAGAACCACAGAAAAAAGTCAGCAGGAAGGCCTGCCTGTTGCCCCAGGTCATACCAACAAGGACAACCAAGTCCCTGGGGTGGGTCTGGGGCACCAGAGAGCGCCTCTCCTCTACCTGTCCTGCCAGGGCCCTGGGCTCCTTCCCTAAAGCCCTTATCTGCAGGCTGAACACTGTGGCTTGGTGGGAACCAGTGGGGAGCATAGCGCCACCTGGTGGCTGTATTTCCACCCGCACCTTTACCACCACAGGGACCCGGGGGTCCGGCGGGACCATGAGCTCTCCAGGTCTTGAGAATTCCTCCAGTGCCAGTGCCTGGTGTTGCCAAGCTTCCAGAATTCTCTAGATCCAGTTTCCTGACAGCCCGAAGTCCCCTGTGGATATGTGTTAGCACCAGGTTACCCAAGATTCCTGTCCTGACACATGCTCTCAGTCTAAGGAAAGAAGGACCTCAGCCAAGAAGGGGCACAGAGGAGCACATGTGTGTGTGTGTGGGGGGGGGGGGGGACAT
>NW_008343206.1:1424110-1429327 GCF_000622305.1 Nannospalax galili | reverse complement strand
GGGGGGGGGGGGGGGGGGGAGATATCAGCAATTTATCCTGAATTCACACCATAAAAATCACAAGCAATGCCACTCGAATTCCAGCATTCACGAAGGCTCTACCATTAACAGACATAAGAGGTGGCTTTGCATTACGTCAGGGAGACGGACCTGTCTGAGTATGGCCTTGGCTCCCCTGAACTAGGGACCCTGAGGAACCCTTAGAAGCTCCCACCACCAGCTCCCACTAGGGTCACTCTGCCAGTCTCACGTGGGCTGAGGAGCCCACCTAGGCCGGTCCTTCAGAAGACCAGACAGCAGGGAGGTTAATGGTTGGTGGGGGGGGGCTTCTGCAGGACACCCCTCTCCATCTGAAGGGGCCTCTCACTAAGCCTCCAGCCAACCAAATTACAGAGTGGGGGGCCCAAAACCAAATTAGGAACTAGCTATATTGATTTCTGGGGCCTGGGACTAAATGAAAATATGACATTTGTGCTCAAAAGTGAGGAATTTCAAGAGGTGATGTAACCCTTCAGCCTAACATGGCGGGGCCGTTGTAGGGTCCCACCAGCCCATCCTCCGCAACAATTAGGGGGTCTTGCGGCTGTAACCTCTTCTCCTCTGCTCCAGGGCTGAGCCACTCTCAAGACACATAGCCGAGCCCCAGACTCACAACATTACTGGAAAGCCCACTGGTTCAGGTGTGCAGGGCCCCCAATGGAGACCTGGGAGGCAGGACCTGGGCCCCTCCTAAGTTGCATCCCTCTCCCATCATTGAGCGATGGGTGGGTGGCCTAGACTGTCCAGTGTGGCACCAATGTTGGAACAGGGCTTTACTTCTAGCATCATGCTGGGACCCCAGGCTGAGGGCTCAGGGATAAGGGACTATGGTCCAAAGCCGGGCATTCCTGGAGGGGCTTTTTGGTCCAGTTACACACATATAATCTGGACTCAGCCATGGCAGGAGGAGGACTGGTAGGCTCTTGTGGTACAATGGGGCAGCCTCAAGGTTTAGAACTGAATTACAGCCAGCAGTCATCCTCTGGGGAAGGTGAGTGTAAGGAGTCACAGTGGTCCTCGCCCCGGCCTGGGAGCCCCACCCTCTCTGTTCATGGTGGAAGGAGCCAGCCTGCTAGATGCACACCCTCCTTGAGCCCTGGGCAGGTAGGGTGCAGAGGCTGGAGCAGCTGCGAGGCTGGGCGAGTCTGGGCAGGCAGTGATTCAGCGTGGAGGAATGTTCAGGCTCTCCCTGCCCCTACCTGCCCCCACCTCGCCTTCATCCCCAGGCGCTGCTGGCCTGGTGCCCGTGCCAGCAAAGCTCCCTCAGCCTAAGCTTGCTTGAGTGCGTACCCACCTGCTGGCAGCCCCATGCCCTATACCCCCAGTTCCCTCCCACACAACCTTATGGTCCAAGATGTTCTTGGGCCTGGGGCCACAGTGAACAGATCTACCTGTCAGACCACAGTGAGCCTTTGGCATTCAGGGTGTATAATGGGTCCCCCAAGGAGCTGAGACAACCACCTCAGAAATGAGACAAATGCCCTGGGTCCAAGACAGAGGGGTAGAGGCAGGGGACTTCCTGTAATGGAGGGTTCGGGCCTCAGGAAACAAGGGCTAGCAAGAGTAAATAGGTGACTGCCCCGATCTGGCCTGCTCTGCAGGGGTTGGAGGCTGGGGGAGATGGCAAGAGGTCAGGCTTGTAGCAACTAAGCCACTGTTTGGTCAAGGCCAGAGTCTCCCTCTGCCTGGCTTCCTACCCAGCACCCTCACCCCTAGGCACCCTAGCTTGCTTCCTTGCCCAGACAGACCCTGTACTGGCTGTTGCCAGATGATCAAGCAGCCCACAAGTGCCAAAGGGTCACCCCTCAAGTCACCTGTCTTCCACAGCTATCGCCTCCAAACCAGGAGGACAGGAAGATGGGGCCAGCCCCAGACCCTGGCAGCACCTCAGCCCCAACTGGCACCACTTCTGAGTCTGGCCTTATTCCAGACATCATTGCTAGGATCCCCTGTGAGTGATGGGAACCCCGAGTGGTGTGGTCGGATGGGCCAGTCTGCCAGGGACACAGGCTGTCCAGACAGACAATTCAGCTGCCCACGCCTCTGGTCCAGGGCCCCGATGGGCGCTCGTTGCTGTTGCTGTAGTGGCCGGCATCCTCCTGGTCTCCTGTCTGCTCTGCATGGCCTGCTGCTGTTGTCGCCACCGTCACCAACGCCGCAGGAAGCAGCCCAAAGACAAGGAGGTGGTGGACCTGGGCAGCGCCCCTAGCAGCACCACCGCTCACCAGGTGAGGGGCAGCCAGCACCGCCCTGCGCCCAGTCCCATGCCGCTCACTCCAGATGGATGCTGGTCCAAGGGTCGTCAGGAGCTCCAGCAGTGGCACGACACACGCCCCGGAGGGGGGGGGGTGGATCTGGCTGGTCTCGGGGAGCTGCACTGAGGACATGAGCCCTTTTAGTGGGCTGGCCGGAGGTGGTGACTTGATCTACATCACAGAACCGTCCCCTGGCAGATCAGGGCTCTGCTAGGGGCTTGATCTCAGCCGTACAGGTCTGACCTGTCCTGACCCACCCCAGGTGCAGCCAGCTGTGGACAGCCTGGAGTCCTGTTCTGGGGGATCCCGGCAGTGGGGACGCCTGCTGCTGTCACTGGGCTACGACTGTGGAAGCCAGGAGGTAAGACCCACTCGGCAGGCCCAGAGGCTCCACAACTGATGGAGAGTGTGATGGATGAAGCACCAAGTGGAGGGGAACATGGAAAGAACACTTTGGGCTGAGCCCACCCCCTGGTCCCCAGATCAAGGTGGGCCTGAGGCAGGCCGTAGACCTGAAAGCCGAGGGCACGGCCGACCCCTATGCCTGCGTCAGCATCTCCTACCAGGCCGGGCAAAGGCATGAGACAAAGGTGCACCGTGGGACGCTCAGTCCTGTGTTTGAGGAGACTTGCTGCTTCCCCGTGAGTCTGGGCTGGGCAGGTGGGGTGGGCCAGGGCCAGGGCCAGGGCCAGGGCAGCAGGGACCCATTCACAGCCCTGCCCACAGATCCCGCAGGCGGAACTACCCAAAGCCACCCTGCAGGTGCGACTACTGGACTTCAAGCGCTTCTCAGAGCACGAGCCTCTGGGGGAGCTGCAGCTACCGCTGGGCACCATGGATCCTCAGCACGTCCTGGAGAGCTGGTACCAGCTGGGTCCGCCAGCTACTGCTGAGGTAAGGCAGGCTGGCAGGGGCCCGGGCTCTGTCTGTGTCACGGGGGAGGCCGAGGCCTGAGGGTTGCACCTGCGGGGTCCCAACTCCCCCATGGAAGGATGATCCTCCCAGTCGCAGCCGTGTCTCCCTGCCCCAGCCCGAGACAGCTGGGGAGCTGTGCTTTTCCCTGCGGTACGTGCCCAGCTCGGGTCGCCTGACTGTGGTGGTGCTAGAGGCCCGGGGCCTGAGCCCGGGGCTGGCAGGTGAGAGCCACACTTGTCCACTTGAGTGGAGATAGGGCTGCGGCCCTGTGCTCCGCCCTCCCGTCTGGGTTTATGTGATGCCCTTTTGAATCTGGTCATCTGTGCAGAGCCTTATGTGAAAGTCCAACTCATGCGGAACCAGAGAAAGTGGAAGAAAAGAAAAACATCCTCGAAGAAGGGCGCATCTGCCCCCTACTTCAACGAGGCCTTCACCTTCCTGGTTCCCTTCGGTCAGCTCCAGGTGGGCAGCTGAGGGGAAGGGCAGAGTGGAGCCAGGACCTTGCACCCGGCCAAACTGATCACTTTTTTTTCCCTCTTTCCATCTGCAGAGTGTGGACCTAGTGTTGGCTGTCTGGGTCCGTGGTCTGCGGCTACAGGCTGAGCCCGTGGGCAAGGTGCTGCTGGGTCCTCGGGCTTCAGGCCAGCCCCTGCAGCACTGGGCAGACATGCTAGCCCATGCCCGACGACCCATCGCCCAGTGGCACCGCCTACGACCCCCCAGGGAAGTGGACCGTGCCCTGGCCCTTCAGCCCCGCCTGTGCCTGCCCAGGCCTCACTCTTGAAAGCGCTCTGGATCTCCGTTTTTCCAAAGCTGTGGGCACTTGCCCAGGCCGTTCACGAACTCTGTAATAAATGCCTTCTCTTCCCCCCATACACATGTCCTGATGGAGCTCTGTGAGGCGGGACTAAGAGCTGAGACAGGCTACACCTCGTCTCCATGGGGCTGGGTGCCCTTGACAGATTCACCAGCTCTGAGCCTCTGCTCAAGGCCTGACTCCCGAGGTCCTCCCCTAGGGACATGAACACCTTCCTCTTGCAGAGAAGCAGGCGGCTGGGGCTGGTCCTGTGGGGACACAGTGAGACTCCTAGCGGGGCATTGTGGGTTAGGGACAGTGGAAGAAACCCCCAACACCATGAGGGACAGTGGTACAGAGTGTCCCCTGGGCAATCAGCAGGGGGCAGTAGATGTCTTTGGAAACTATGCTGGGGCCCTTGGGGGCCTAGCCCTGGCCTAGTATGTACCTCTTAATCCCCACACATCTGGCCGGCTTTAGCAGCTCCAACCCTCCTCTGATCCCCAGGGGCCTCAGAGTGGCAGGGCTGGGGCGAAGCTGTGATCTGGGTGCTTTTCGGCAGGGTGGGGCTCGGGTGGAAGAGGGGCGAGGACCCTGGCCTGGGTGAGCAGGACAATGTAGGGCCTGCCTGGGCAACCAGGGGCCCTGAACCCCCACAGGTCAGAGAGAGGTTCCCAGGGTGGTGGCATCTTTCTCTGGGGTTGAAGGACGTGTTCCAAGTTGCCTGTGCAGAGGCGCCCATGGGCAGGGCATGTGGCAGGCTGGAAGGGGCCCAGCTGCTGGGCCAGGGGCCCATCTGCTCCTCTCCCTACAGAAGGGCAGGTTCATGTGGAGGGGTAGGTACCCCTCTTCTGGCCTCCCACCACCGCAGGAAACCCAGAAGACTGACTGTTTTGGGGGTTTAATTTTGTAGTAGGGCTGACATGGGGAACAGTCATCCCAGAAGCCAGCAGTGAGTACCCAGCAGCCTGACGGGTACTTAACTGCAAGGGGTGAGGGGCTTAAGTTTGACAATGACTCTGGGTCAGCCAGCTGGTGGAAGGGCCAGGTTCTCCTTAGAGGGTGACAGTGGTGGTGGTGGATGATTGAGCAGGTGGCCTCGGAGCCCCACACAGCAGGCTTCTCTCACCATCCTGGGCTCCTTGCAGAAACAAGAGTGTTGTCTTGAACTGGTCACCGAGACATAAATAGAGCAAACCAACCACACAGCCG
>NW_008343206.1:1400757-1424002 GCF_000622305.1 Nannospalax galili | reverse complement strand
CCGCCCCCCCCCCCCCCCACCCCCAAGACTTCTTGGACAGGCCAGCGCCTGGGCTGGCAGGCCAGAGCCTGGGCAGGTGGGGAGGCTGTCTGGTTCCCTGTGCCCCCATTGGTCTAAGGAGACTCCATGCCCTTTCTGAGCAGGGGCCCGGCCTGGGGGAATCCATTTATACCCCTCCCCCTGGCCCACCAGCCCAGCTTGCTGCTGCCAGCCTGACCTCGCTCTCAGCCCTCCTGCACAGACTCTAGGTGAGGCCTGGCCCAGCTTCTCAAGGCTGGAGGACAGGGCACTGCTCAGGCTAGCTCACAGGAGGACTTCCCTGGGGCAAGGGCTTGGGGGTCTTGGTGTTGCCGTCAGCAGCTCTCTCTGGGGGCTTCCACAGATGTAGAATCGAGAAGCCGCAGGTGCTGCTTGGATGGGGTGGGGGTCTTGGACAGGAGGCCTCTGATGACCAAGCACTAACTCTGGGGGACACATAGCAGAATTTTTGGGTCAAGCAAGAGGGGACCTGAGCCCCCAGGCCACATTGTGAAGCTCGTTCTTCCATGTACTTAGGTTTCCAACCAAAGGAGCAAGCGTTAAAAATAACAGGCCCTACTCTGGCAGCCACCTGTGCTGGCCAGCCCCACCCCTCCCTCAGGGACAGCTGCAGCTCCTCAGGCCCCGCCTGGGACATTTTGGGAACACTTTCTCCTCTTGCTTCTCACCCTCAGAGTGGGTGGGGTGGGGAGAGCATGTCCTTTAAGGCCTTGCCCTCTGAAGGAGGTGGGTTGGGGGCAGGGCAGGAGGAGGGCTGGTGAGAACGAGGCCTCCGGGCCTGACCTCCTGCAGGGTGGGCACCCACATCTCTACCTCTCTCCCCACAGGATCAGAGCTCAAGACCTCAGGATGGGGGAGTAAGTAGCACCCAGCATCCCCTCACCAGGGCATGGGTCCTGGATCTCCCTGTCCTCCCTGGCCACCACCCACCCCATCAGCCCCAGTTCACCCAGGGCTCCATGGGTGCTCCCACCAGCCTTGGCCTAACTGTTCTTTTCTCTCCAACCCCTACCCCGCTCTTCCTCCTGGGACAGCGAGGAGGTAAGTATCATTTGAGGCTTGAACTACCCTCTGGGGATAGGGCAGAAAGCAGAGCTCAGGGTCCCCCAAGTGCCTCACCCACTGAGACACCTAGAGAGGAAGTGTCTGCCTTGAGCTTTACAGGACAGGGGAAGTGGGACTGGGGCCTAATCACAGGGGAATCACTTCCCCTTTCTGATTTCTGCTCCCTACTCACCTCCCAGGCCTCCCTTCCCTACAGCCTCTGAGGCCTGGCCATACCCTCCCCCTCCTAACCACAGCCCCTAACCCCATTCCTCCAACCCACTGTGCCATTCAAGCAGAGTGTCAGGATCACAGGCTCTGTGTCCCTGAAGCAGGCCCTGGACTAGGGGAAAATGGGGCCTGGGCAGGGGCATGGGGCCTCCTTGGGAGCCCCAGACCCAGTTACCTGGGGTAGAAGCCCCCTGACCTGGATGGCTCCAGCCCAGGCCTGACTCTCCTTTACCCTGTCCTGCTTTTAGAAACGCAATAGAGCCATCACGGCCCGGAGACAGCACCTGAAGGTATGGCAGGGCGCTGTGGAGGGCCGGGGGGTGTGGGGGCTTGGGGTTCACTGCAGACCCTCACTCCTACACTATCTTGCAGAGCGTGATGCTCCAGATCGCAGCCACCGAGCTGGAGAAGGAGGAGAGCCGCAGGGAGTCGGAGAAGCAGAACTACCTGTCTGAGCACTGCCCTCCCCTGCACATCCCGGGCTCCATGTCGGAAGTGCAGGTAGGCCCTGCTCCCGCTTCCTTCAGGAGGTCAGGCCTGGTGGCCCAGGGCCGGGTGGGGACAGTGGTCCTCAGGTGCCAGGAGGACAGCCACCCACCCCCATTCGCCCACCCAGGAACTCTGTAAACAACTGCATGCGAAGATCGATGCGGCTGAAGAGGAGAAGTATGACATGGAGGTGAAGGTCCAGAAGAGCAGTAAGGAGGTGAGAGGGCGGGGCCAGTGGGTGGGCGGGGCATAGGACAGGGGCGGAGCCAGCCGTGGACGGACCGAGGGCCTGCGGTGGGGCTAGGTGACATTGAGGAGGGGTCAGGTGACTTGAACCAGGTGGAGCTAGGTGTTACGGGATGGAGCCAGGTGCTGTGGGGGTGGGGCCAGGTGGTGGGAACACACTGGGTGGAACCACATGATTTGCTGGGGTCTGGGGCAGGGATACCCCCCAGCAAGGCCAGGGATATGAGGGCTGCTAGGCCCCTAACCCACTCAGCTTCTTCCTCCTAGCTGGAAGACATGAACCAGAAGCTGTTTGACCTGAGGGGCAAGTTCAAGAGGCCCCCACTGCGGCGGGTGCGCATGTCCGCAGATGCCATGCTGAAGGCACTGCTGGGCTCCAAGCACAAAGTGTGCATGGACCTGAGGGCCAACCTGAAGCAGGTCAAGAAGGAGGACACCGAGAAGGTAGGCTGGAGGTCCACAGCCGATGCCCTGCGTTGGGAGAGCCCACTGCTTCATTCCCAGAGGGAACTGAGGCCCAGGGCGGTCTGGGGCAGTGGGAGTGGGTCTGAGGCCTCTTTGTTCTCTCCCCCAGGAGCGGGACCTGCGCGACGTGGGTGACTGGAGGAAGAACATCGAGGAGAAGTCTGGCATGGAGGGACGGAAGAAGATGTTTGAGTCCGAATCCTAACTGCCCACTTAACCCCCACGCTGGGGGCGGACCCAACAGCCAGTCCAGGAGCACCTGACCTCAATAAAGGATTGGAATCCCTAACACTGATCTGCTTTGGTTCTGTTCTCAACCACTCTGGGGCTCATAGCAGCCTTGAGGTGTGGGTAGATTCAAGGATCCGGGGTACACCCCAAAACTGGAGGATACGGGCAACATCTGCTCCAAAGTGTCTCCCAGATTGCTCCGGCCATGTTCAACCTGACAGGGTCTGGAGAAAGATGACCACAGGACCCCATCAAGTCTGAGCAGGAGTTGCTGGGATGAGTGCCTTTGTCCCTTGGTACAGTTGTCCATAGACAGAGTAGCCGTTGGCAGGCATGCCCCAGGACAGGGGCAGTCCCCATTCCTCAGGACTTTAGGTTCCCTTTGGGGCTCCATCTGAGCCTAGAAGCTGGGAGCCACCCTGGGTCCATTGGACGGCTGATTCTGTTTCCCTCATCAGCGCTCTGTCTACACAGTTCTGGGTTAGCATCAACCCTGATCCCTCTCATACACTCTATATCCAGTGCCTGCCCACACTGTGGAGATGAGGGTAAGACTGAGCCTACTCAGCTTGAATCCTTACCACCACTTCCCAAAGCCATCAATGTCACACCCCCACCCTGGGAGACATAGGGCCCTGGCTCAGTACTTAGCTTCACAGCTAGGCCACCAGCTCTGGACCCTCTCATAGATATGCATGGGGCTGATCTGGGTCATCAACCCCTTCAGAGGGCCTGTGTCCAGTAGGTGAAGCCTGGGTCCCTGTCCCTGGGTAGAATGGTGACAGGCCCAGCCTGGCCCTACCTTGGCCCAAAATGATTTCTGCTCTGTCTCAGGTCCCAGCTCAGCCAGGATAATGTCCCTACCAGGCCTGACCAGAGCCATCTTGGCACAGCTGTGGCACCAACCCTCCCTTCATGTGAGGTGCTGTCAGGGCCCTAGAAGGTCTCTTTGTTGAGGTCTTCAGTGGGGACCTGTGGGTGACTACCTTCATGCTCTACCTGTGCCCTGGAGTCCACACGCTGGAGCTGTTGGGGCCCTGGAGGGTCAGCAGTGGTGTCCACTGATACCAAGAACGCTCTTAGCTGAGGACAGCATCCTGGCCCCTCCCTGCTCCACCCCAGAAGCCTTGGATCTACCATGCTCCTTCTCCAGCTCCTGAAGTCCTTTCTTGAAAAAGCCCCAGCCCTGGACCTTCTTCCTGGTCCTCAGACTTACTGCTGCAGGGGAAGGCCAGGCCTCTGGGGACAGCCCCTCCTCACCACGGAGCCTAGAGCAAGTCAGAGCCCAGTGGGCTCAGAGACAGAGCCATTTGCTAGGGCAACACTCCTAGGCACATGCCCTAGATCCATGCTGTGTACGATGATGTCAGATGAAAATAAGCAACTTAGGGTTACAGAGAGGTCCAGGTCCTGGTGGAAGGGCAGTTACTTCGAGAGACAGCCTGGCTTGAACCCTGGGGATAAAGTGAACTGGGACTATGCTCAACCAACAGTGCCCAGTGCATCCCAGCACATAGAGCATCTGAAGTCTGTGGAGATGGGAGGCAGGTCACATGGGCCCTGCTATGGGGAAGTAAGGCTCAATGCCGTGTGGGGCGGGACACGCCAGGCAGCTGTATTATTTACTTATTTCATTGCTATGACAAAATATCAGACAAAAGCAACTTAAGGGAGGAAGGTTTATCTGGCTCACAGTTAGAGGGTGCCGTCCATCACAGTGGGAAGGTGTGGCAACAGGAGCACGAGGCAGCTGGTCACACGACATCCACCGTCGAGGACAATAGAGAGATCTATGTTAGTGCTCAACTTGTTTCTTCGACAGGGTCTCCCTGTAGCCCCAGCTGGCCTGGAGCTCACTATGTAGACCAGGCTGGCCTGGAACTTGTAGATACCCGCTGCCTCTGCCTCCCAAGTGCTGGGACTAAAGGCGTGTGCTACCACGCCAGGCTGTTTTGTTCCTCTTATTCAATCTGGGACCCCAGCCCATGGGATGGTGACCCCCACATTCAGGGTGGGTCTTCTCACCTCAGTTAACACAATCTAGACTCTAATGGGCGTGCATGGAGGTTTGTTTTTGAGGTGATTCTAGATCCTGTCCATATTAGCCACTACAGGGTGAAATGATCTTTTTTTTGAAAACAGGAAATGTCAAACACAAAATTCCAGGTGATCGTTATCTGGGGTGGGTGCAGTGGACACAGGGCAGATGACTGTTATCTGAGGGGGATGCAGTACTCACAGGGCAGATGGGATGGAGCGTCTCACAGATTTAAGTTTGGGGGATATAATTCTTGAGTAGGATGGCAGGTTTCTGGTCATGTGTTACATTTTCCAATGAATTAGCAAAGTACAAGAACTCCCTACAAACCATACTAAAGTGACCGACCCTATGCCTGTATGATGTATTGGGCACTGCTCTGAGCCCTACCCCATCCCTATGTCCTATGCTTTCTGTGATCCCGTGGGCTAACCCCAGGTGTCCCAGCTGGAAGGCCATCGAGCCACATGCAGCAAAGGCTGAGGGGGGAAATTCTTCCTAACAAGTGCATGGCCAACCTTGACAGCTCTGCATTCTGGAAAGACCTCAGCAGGGGAATCAAGAGGTAGGGTGGAGTACGGGTATGAGAGCCAGCACCGTCTCCTGGGATGGAGAAGCGGGCAGAGACACTGAACAGGTGAGGTCCCCAGGACTTAGTGATTGACTGAGGGAGCCAGGGAGTCTAGATCATTCTCCAATGGAAGAGGAGATGAGGAACTGTGGGGTTTGAGGCAGGGGCGGTGGGCATTCTCCAATAATAATTAGAAGTAGGATCTGGGCTGGAGAAGGGAATCAGAGCATCTTTAGATGTGAGATGTGCAGATGGACTGGGGCCACTGCCTGGGGAGGAAACCGGAGAGATGAAGGACGAGAGACATTCCTGCAGTGAGGTCAAAGGTCGAGGATCAGCTGACACCCCAAGACACTTAGGCTGGGCAGTAGTCAGGAAGGAAGTGTGAGGTCTCATTTTTGAAACTGGCTGTCGGAGAGCAAGGGTTAAGTCCGTCTAGGTTGACAGATGTGAGGGCCACGAGGTGTGAGTGTGGGAGTCATGAAGACAGGCAGGTGGGAATGTGGGCAGGTTGAGGGTGGGTAAGTGTGAGAGCAGGCAGATGCCAGGCTGCAGGTCTGAGATACAGGTGCTTCCTTGCCAGGCTGCGGGTCTGAGATATAGGCACTTCCTTGAGGCACCCCAGGAGCCAGGAGCACTGAAGATGGTGGTCTACAACTATCCTCTATCAAGTAGCAGGGCTGTGAAGGGGAAACACAGAGGAGCTGAAATATCTTGTCAGCTAGAAAGTCAACAAGTGGCCAAAGCCAAAAAAAAGAAAAAAAGAAAAAGTGTGGGAAGCCAGTCACAGACCAAGACTGATGGATTAGATGAAAGGCCAGCTGCTTTGATAACCGTCCTGCAGCTAACAGGACTGTCTTCTTGTTAAGAAAGAGACTGTAAAGTTATGAAGTCCGTAGGAATGAGGGAAGGAAGCTGACAGACACAGAGCAGGAAGCAAGTTACCAGAGCTGCTAGGGCCTGAGCCTGTCCCCCAGCAGCCTCCAACAAGGCGTGCTCAGTCACCTGTCCTCCGCCGGCCAGTTAAACAGACAAGAAGTAGTGGGGGGAGAAGCAGAGAACAGAGATTCATTCAATGTGGCCATGTGAGGGAGAGGAACGAAGAGGTCGGTGACACCCACATCCATCTCTGGGTCAAAATATGAGGTTGAAGTTTAAATAGAGGCTGGAGGCCTGCTTAGCTAAGAGTCCTGGTCAAGGTGTGGTCCTGCCCGCCATGGACCCATCACTGTCTCAGCGCCAGTCTCTCCTGCAAGGTGCGGAGGCCAGAGGTCGACACTGAGCGTCTTCCTCTACCACCTCCATCTTATTTGGGGGGACAGGGTCGCTTGCTGAACCGATAGATTGCAGAATTCGATTAAACTGGCTGTCTAGCGAGCTCCGAGGATCCTCCTGCCTCTGCCTCCCCAGAGCAGCCATGCTAGGGAACCAACTTAGGACCTCATGCTTGCACAGCAGGGACTGTACCAACTGAGCCATCCTTCAGCCTCCAACAATACAGTCTTTAAACAGGAGCGAGTGCAGCCAAAGGCCGACTGATGGGAGTCGGTGAGCAGGACTGCAGAGGCTGAGACATGGGCTGCAGTCTCCACAGAGCAGAGAGCCTGGAGGGCCCAGGTGGAGGCAGAGGCACCACTCCCAGTTTGAGAGAGCTCCAGAGGGTCTAGGGAGACCAGGCATCAGAGTGGACCAAGGATCCATGGCTGGGTGGCTGCCATGTCCAGGGACAGGAGGAGCAGAGGTTACATGTGGGACAGTGAGGAACAGCGGTGCCCGTTGGAGACTTGGTGGAACTGATGGGGCCATGGCCACCGGTTCCTCTCTAGGGGATGTCCTCCTGGACAAAGGTGAGTAAGAATCCCTGAGCTATCCATCTTCTGGCACCTGCACTGCCCTGAGCTTCCCTTGGGCCCCCTGCAGTGCCCTACGCTATGGGGCACTATGACCTGGGTAGTCCCATCTCAGAGACTCTGTACCCTTTGGTCCCTCATCCCCAGCTCTGTCTAGGCCAAACCCATTCGCTCTGGCTCTCTCCCTGTGCCCTGGACCCTGGAGTCAGAGGAGTTAGGGCTGGCCTCTGTGGCTCAGCCCCGTTTTGCCTCTACGTCAGGCCTCAGTGTAGCAGACCATCAGATGGGCACAGAAAAAGGAACACCTATCTCACTAGATGGGCACTGGGCACCTCCAGTCTGCTCCTCCCCTGAGTGCTGCTGGCCCTCTGACTACCTAGTTGTCGCCGGTCAGCCCCAGGACAGCCAGCCTGCCTCTGCTAAGGCCTGGAGGAGTCTCCTGTGGCCTAACCTGGTTCTCCATCTCAGCCTTTATCACAAAACAACTGAGAATGGATCATTAGCATGAAATAGAAATTCATTTTCTGGCACTCTGGGACCTAGGAAGTCCAAAGTCAAGACTCCACGTTGTATAAGCCTCTCCCACAAACATGTACTCAGGCCAGATGGGTAGTGGTGATAGACCAAAGAAATGGTTCTACCCAGTCCAGCTTGGTGAACTGATGATTTTATTGGGGTTATTTACAGAAGCACAAGTAAAGGCTTCTGTCAGAAGCATGAGCGAGGGGTTAACTACAGGAGTGTTGGAGGGAGGTCAGTCAAAGGAGGGGTATAGGTGAAAGCTTGCTTAAAGGAGCCTGGGTGATCCCTAAACGGCCATATCACCAAAAAAAAAATCTCACCCCACCATGGCTGATGACTTCCTCACATCCAGATAGATGGACCCCCTCCCCCATTAACTGTTCACATCCTACACCTCTAGCACCTCTTGAGACCACATGCAGCTGGTAAGGGGCATAGAAGAGAGCACTGCATCTCAGGCAAGGGTCCAGTGTCCCTCCCTGCCCCTCCTTCTGGGGTAGGCAAGCATAGGGAATACTTTAGCAATGCAGTAGGCAGCCTGAGAGCCTCACCCGCACACACCACACACACATCCCTCTCTGACCAATGCGCCCAGCAACTTGCTGTCAACACAGGATCCCCACCTGCGTCCCAGCCCATGCACACTTTTCTCTGAACAATGGAATAAGTTTCTTCACCTTTTAATAAGCATCAAACTTTGAGTCAATCATCCTCCAGTTGTGCCTTACACAAAGGTAGTGTGAGCACGGGCTGGAGAGATGGTTCAGCAGTTAAGAACACTGACTTCCCTTGAAGAGGACCTGGGTTCAGTTCCCAGCACCCACACGGCTGCTAACAACTGTCTATAACTCCAGTTCCAGGGGAATCCAGTGCCCTCTCCTGACTTCTGTGGGCATTGCACACCATGGGTGCCTTACATACATGTAGGCAATACACTCATACTCACAAAATAGAAACAATAAACACAAATATTTTTTAAAAAGTAGTGAGATCAGAAAGCTGACCCGGACTGGCGTAGCTCTAGATGCACCCACAGCAAGGCGGACTGTATCTTCTGAGCTAACTTTTAGGGAGAACCCCCTATCTTAGTGGCTGGCCCATCTCTCCAGCCCCAATGCACCTCGATATTTTTTTTTTATTTTATCATTTTTATTTTATGTGTACGTGTGTATTGCCTACATGTAGGTAAGTGCACCTGTGTAATGCAATGCCTGCAGAGGACAGAAGCGGCTGTTGGAGCCCCTGGAGCTAGAGTTATGGACAGTTGTTAGCTGCCATGTGGGTGCTGGGATTCAAACCCGGGTCTTCTGCAAAAACAACTAGTGTTCTTTTAACCACTGAGCCATCTCGCTAGTCCCAAGAGTCCCCTATTTACCATCTTAAGCCCATGCATAATTGGGCATGCATATGCTTAAAATCAGATGCATTATGGAAAGGGACATGCATTGTAGAGAAGCGGTTATATAACAATCTGTCAATCAAAATAGAAAACCATCCAGACTACTTCCTACTGTTATCCAACCTGTCCTTCCTTTAGACCCCATAAAAGAAGCCCCAAGCGATAAACTAGGTCCCCTGAGTCCGCTTCCCCTCTGGCCACTGTCACTCTTGACAGTGTATCTGATCTGTTCTGTCGCTTTGCTTTGAATAAAAGTTCCTTGCAACTTTTGCAAGTCTGGGTGAGACTTTATTTCAATTCCTTAAATAAGAGGCCGAAAAACAGTCTATCAAGACTGGACCGGAAAACACCACACAGATCCTGACCTCCGGTAGCACTTCCTCGAGGGAACAGCCACAGGCTCAATCCCAGGGGTTTCTTGCCAGTAGTCTCAGCTGCTCCGCTGGAGACAGTGATGACTGTGCTTTGATGTGCCGACCGGCTCACAGAGCTGCTTGGTAGGGCAACATCAGAATCTAGGGACTTCCCACAAACCTCAGCACCCCAAGCAGCCCTTCTTTCTGGTCACCTGCTGCTGAGTGCTTTATGAGGTCTCTTCATCCAGGACCTGGTATCACATTATCCTCTCGTCCTCTCATTCAACTGAGGTCATTCAATCGCCCCGGTGCCTCTTGGAGACCCTCCTCTCCCTAACCCCTCATTCTGCCCACATCCATGCTCTCCTAGAGGCCATCTCTACTGCCTGAGGTCTGTCTTCCATTCGGGGACAAAAGAAGATGTGGACTTCGCCCCAGGCCTTCCAGGCCACATTCCTGTAGTAGGCCTTACAAGATATCCCCAATGGCCATCGAGCCCTAACCAGCTCTCCAGGGCTCCCGACCGCCTGATCCACCCATCCTACCACCCCTTGGCCGCTCAGCCTGGATGGTTCCTGTATCCTGCCTTGCTGGATTTGCAAACACCCTCCTCAGCTTCGCCTGCCATGCTGTCCTCCCAGGCAGAGCCTGGCGCATCCCAGCACCGACTCACAGCCTCCCTGGCCTGGACAGTCTCTTGACCTGGATACCGTATCAGGTATGGGGACAGGAGGAGGCCCTTGGAGTTTGAGGAGTTAGTGATTCTGAGTGCATACATGGCTGTTTTATCTGGAGTCATTGTGGGGGAAGGGTCTGTGTCTGTGTGGGTGTCTTTCAGCAAGGAGTTCATGGCTATCAGACAGCACATACACCCCTTATGGATAGCCATCTGGCTGGCAGGTTCCACCAGGGCAGTCTGCCCAGGCACTCTTGTTGGTCCAGGTGGAGTAGAGGTGATAGTGGAGGCACAGGGCTTACCTGGCAGGGAGAGGAAGGAGCTACAGAGGACAGCAGTAGGGTGGTCCTGGAGTACTGGAGGGTTAGAAGCCAGGACCCAGAAGTGCTGGAGTCTAAAGGAGCCCGCTTGCTGGCAGGGGACGTAGGCCACAGAGGTGGTGGCTGGATGGAGGCATGAAGACACAGAGCCCTGGCTTTCATGTCTCCTAAAACGTGAGGGATAGTCTGCCATGAATGAGGATGGGGTGTGGGAAGAGGAGGGAGGAGAGGATATGGCCGACTCTAAGGCACCACGCAGGGCCCTCCAAGCTCCAGCGCGTCCTCATGTAGCCTGTGGCAGAATCCCTGCAGGTGCTGGGGAACAGGAAGGCCTCCCTGGGAGGGGCTGGGCCTGTTTGACAGACACACGGGAAGAGTGTTCCACAGACAGGGCTACAACCGGCCCGCTTTCTATCGCTGTGACCAAATACCTGGTAAAAACAACTCAGAGAAGGAAAGGTTAATTTTGGCTCATGGTTTCAAGGACATTTCAGCTCATCGTGGCTGGGAAGGCAGGGTAAAGGGACTCCCTCCTGAAGCGGTGAGAATATGTGATGGAGAGCCCTCATATTAAGACTGTTAGGAACTCACTATGTCAGAAAAACAGACAAATGCATATGTCTTTTCACAATGTCAGCACTTATTGAATAACAGTAAATTCACAAAGTTTAGTGGTTTCAGTGACAGCAACTTGCCAGATAATCCCACCTACCCCTAGTGCTGGCCAAGGCGAATGTAGGTTCTGTTACCCGAATTCTAATTACCAATAGTATTTCGTATCACAGAGCGAATGTCTATATTCATATACGCAAGTTTACAGAATGAAAGCTGAGCCTACAGTAGATGATTTAATTATTAAGTTATTTTTATTTATGTGTAGGTGTCTATGCCTATCTGTCTGTACGGGTACATGCTCATGCAGTGCCCATGGAGGCTAGAAAGAAGGCATTGGATCCCCCGTAACTAAAGTTACAGGCAGTTGTGGGCTGCTTGATGTGGGTGCTGGGAACCAAGCTGGAGTCCTCTGGAAGAGCAGTAAGTGCTCTTAACTGTGGAGCCAACCCTCAGTCCTGCTATGGTAGATTTGTAGGTTTCAGAAGGGGCTGAGTGTCTGTATGCATGAAATAAATCAGCCCAGTGCTGGGAGGGTTTGAGAGTGGGATGGTAGAGTCCAGCTGCGAGGTGAAAGGCCTGGGACAGTGCGTTGGTTCCTTTTCTGTTGCTCTGATAAAATACCTTGTCCAAAGCAACTTCCTTGGCTTACGGCGCCAGAGGGGAAGGGTCCATCATGGCAGGGAGGCATAGTGGAAGGGATAGCCAGAACAGAAACCTAAGCCTCCACATCTTTAACCAGGCACAGGAAGCGGAGCGAGCCGGACTAGAAGTGGGCAGACTAGTTATTCTCAAAGTCCGCCCCCAGTGGTATGCTTCCTCCAACATAGCCACACCTCCCAAAACTTTCATGATCTTCGCCAAACAGAAGCACAAACTGGAGGCCAAGTATCCAAATACTTGGAGCCTATGGGGGACAGTCTCATTCAAACCACCACAGGCAGGAAACAGCAGGTTAGGGTTCAGGTCTAGATGGGCAAAAAGATCGATGGGCAAGTATTGTCAGTCCTATCGACAGCAAGGGACTGAGGGGACTGTGCTGGGTCCAAGCTCCAGGGACTTAACCGCCAAGGGCCGAGCCGAGCCCAAGCTCCAGAGACCGTCAGGGAGTCCTCAGTCCTTGACCCACACACCAGGTATCAGACAACAGGTCGGTCTGGGGCCTTGGCAGTGTTAGGTGTCCATCACTTTATGGGTTCAGGAGAGGGACTTGCGTACTTTCCGTGGTCTGGCATGTGTGATAAGTTCTTAGACAGTTTCCCTGATATGATTTTAATATGACACATGCCCCTAGAGTTTATTCTCCTAATAGACTTACATGATGGCTCTCTTTCTATTCCCAGGAATAAGTCATTTATCAGTCCGTGGTGGGTGGGTAGGGCCTGGCAGATGGCACGATTTCTGGGTCCATTAGGGGATTCTTTTTCCCTCAAAATGGAATCAAAAAGCTGCTGTAAAATGGAGACTCCTAGAGCCAGGCACAGCCAGAAAAAGCACGGTTTTATATAATATGGAGGCACTTAGAACAGAGCACAGCCTGTGGTCTCAACAGAGGCTTTAGGAAGCAGAGGAGACAGCCCAGGAAGAGAAATCAGGGGTAACCTAAAAAGGTCTGACCTTCTCGACCTACTTCCCCCAGAGCCAGTCCTAGGAGGCTCTAAAGCCTCGTGTGTGTATGTGTGTGTGTGTGTGTGTGTGTGCGTGCGTGCGTGCGTGTGTGTGTGTGTGTGTGTGTGTGTGTCTGTCTGTCTGTATGTGTCTCTTTGTGTCTCTGTGATGCTGGCGATAGAATCTAGGGCCTTGTGTATGCTAGGCAAACACTCTGTCACTGAGCTAAATCCCCAGCCTCCACAGACACCCTTTAAAATAGCACCACAAGGCTTTGGGGATTTAGCACAGTGGTAGAGTGCTTGCCTAGCAAGTGCAAGGCCCTGGGCTCAGTCCTCAGCAATGGGGGAAAAAAAATAGCATCGCAAAGCACTTGGGGTATAGCTCAGGGGTAGAGTACTTGTCAAGCATGTGCAAGGTCCTGGGTTTGAGCCCCCCCCACACACATAATAGTGTTACAAGCTAGGGATTGCGCATTCAAAACACCAGATTAAGGGGGACACTTCAGATCTAAATCCTAACATGGCCATAGCTCTCTCAGTGTAGAGGTAGAGGGGCCCTAATGGGGACTTGCGGGGAAAATCTGCCCAGGCCATTCCAGCTTCTGTGTGTGTGTGTGTGTGTGTGCCCAAATTTCCCCTTTCTGTAAGGATACCAGTCATACTGGAGCAGGGCCCTCCACTTCCCACCCCCGGTGACCTCATCCTAACTGGTTACATCTGCAACAAGCCTATTTCCAAATAAGGTCACATTCTGAAGTCCTGAGGTTTAAGACTTCAACATATACATCTTGGAGTATGCAATTCAATCCTTAATAGGAGGGCTCAGGCTCTGCATTGGCCTGTGGGGGCAGAGACAGGCAGGGGGAAGGGGCAGCCTCTTTGATGACTGGGGTCTGGAAGAAGCTTAGAAAGGAGTAAAAACGTCTCTCTCAGATGAGACTCACACAGCTCATGAGGCAGGTCACAGGGGCCAGCACGTCTGAGGCACCATGACGTACCTTCTGTTCCTACAGCAGTACCCCGAAGGCAGGCTGGCTTTATAAGCGCAGCACTGCTCTGGAGGCTGGAAGTACAGGCACATGGGGCTGACTTTTGATGAGGGCTTTTTGATGCTCATCACACGGCAAGACAGGAAGACTAGACAGAACTCATGTAAAAGTTGTTATATTTGCGTGTGTGTGTGTGTGTGTGTGTGTGTGTGTGTGTGTGTGTGTGTGACCCCACATGTGCCAGGGCATGTATGTGGAAATCGGAGGACAAGCCACAAGAACTGGTTCTTTCCTTCCATTATTTGAGGTCTGGAGATTGACTTCAGGTCAGCAGGCTTGGCCGTAAACACTTTTACTCCCTAAGCCATCTTGCCCACAAAGTCGCTTTTGTGATGCCCACAACCAGGAGTATAGGACCTTCCTCTTCTCAGGAGTCCTATGCTTCCACACTGCCACTCTGGGGCCTGACTTTCCAGCCCTTGGACTTTGGGGGCCATTCAGGGAACATTACAAGGCCTGGGACTTCCCCTCAGATAGAGGTTCTGGGGTTTGGGGGTCTGTATCTTCCTCTGGAAGCTGTTAGCTACTAGACCAGAGGCCCCAAGAATGAGTGAGGCAAATTAGCCTGCAGGCAGCCAATGGCCAAGGAAGATACTGGCCTCTGCCTGCCCATCCTCCAGCCCCGAGGACCAGCAGGCCAGATGAAGTTCCTGGAGGGCAGTGGACCAGGAAGCAACGTACAAAAGGGCACCTGGGCTGGGCAGGTGGGATGGACAGGCCAGGCAGCTGACCGAAGGGAGCATCAGGAAGGTGGCCAGGGCCACTGCTACCCAAATACACTCACTCACTCCAGGACTTGAGGGACACCCCTTCCCCCAAAGAAGCAAGGTGCAAACACCCGAAGGGAGGAAGCTGGAGAGGAGGCGGCCCGGCCTACCCTGAGCCTGTTGATTAATGTTGGCCTGGGTCTTTTGTGTGCCTCCTCCTGTGGGTTGTGATGGGGCAAGTCAGCATTGCCCACCACTGAGCCACACGCGGGGCTACTGCCCCAGGCTCACCCTGCACTGGCCTGCTTCCGGCTGCTACTCTGAGTCCCACCACCTTTCTCAGCACCCCCAGGTTTCTCTCCCACCCCCTTCCTGGAACGCCTGCAGGACTTTGCATTTGGATTTCTGAGGCCATTCACTGGCTGGTTCTGGGTAAGAGGACATTGCTCTTTTGCTGTTCTTCACATATTTTGGGCCAAGGGGCCTCACAGGGATGGGAGGGACGTCTGCCATGCTGCGGTTGTCTGAACTTGGCCCAATGGCACCTCAGCCCAAGTCCTGAGACTTTGAATCTGGTCCCCACATTTGTTGCCCTAGAGTCCCCGTTGGTCCTAACAGTGTCAGTCCATCCCCCAAGTCCTGCAAGGGTCATGCATCTCAGAAGCCTTGAGCCACCCCTGCAGAGGTGGGGACACTGGCCAACTATGTGGTTGGTTCCGAGAGCTCAGAGCACAGAGAATGGGAGCCATCAGAGTCTGCAGGGAAAGAAGGTACAGCAGAGTGGGGGCGGAGCCGCCTGGGGATTGAGAACTGGGAGGATGGCATGAGACGAGCTCTGGACCTGCAGAATGTGGGAGCCTCGAGCGTAGGACCCTGGAAATAAATATCTGAAGAGTAAAGTCTAGTCGGGGTTGTCCAAGGCCATGACCTTGAAGCACTGAGAACTGGTTCTACCATGTTCTGAGGGCACTCACAGAAGCAGAGGGGTGGGGCGGGGACTTTCCTTCCAAAGAGGTTGAAAGGGTTCCGTGTGTGCTGAAGGGGAGGTGCGTTCTGGACACCGCAGGAGAGCCGGACACTCAAGAGATAGATGTACAGGATGCCCCAACTGCATCCGCAGAGCTGTAAGGAGCCTCTTCACCCGACTTTTGCCTCAGTCCCTCTTCTTTGCCGCCCTGGGTGCCTAGCTTGCTCAACACTTCCTGATGGGTGCTTTGGGTTTGGTTTTTTTTTTTTTTTTTTCCCTCTTGCAGCAACAGAGTCAAAAACACCCCAACCCAAGCCCCATAGGCTCCAAACCTCAACCTGCGGCCGGAAGGGGGAAGTGAAACCAGGCTGGGGTGGGGGTCCAGGCCACCGCCCACCTGCGGAGTAGTGCTGGGAGCTGCCGTGCAAGCACCCACACCACAGACACCAGGCCATGGCAGAGGCCATCAGCGAGCCCAGCTGTGGGGAGCAGGAAGCGCTGCTTGCAGGAGACAGCACAGGGTGAGCCTTGAACCTGGTTCTGAGGGTGCAGAGTTCTGGACAGTGGGTACTGGTAGGGGACTTAGGGAAGCCTTTTTTTTGGTGTAGAGATGTGGGGCTCCTTCATTTTTGTCAGCAGCTTGGGATAACTGGGAAAGGCTAGGTTTCCCATGTATTTGCAGGGCCCAAAGCCAGGACAAAGGAGGTGGATGTTGGGTACGGTGGGGCTGGGGTGCCAGGATGTCAGGTATGAACAGTGGGAGAGGACAGCAGCTGTGTGGGGAGGATCTGGGCCTAGGAGCCCTGGTCAGGTCCCTGGCATCTCACCTGCAGGCTTGTCTGATGGGGCTAGCCTGCCTTGAGATTCTCAGAGGGGGGTCAAGCCTCAGGGGTACCCAAAACTCCCCTGTGGGGATGGAGGAGGCCAAGGCCTCTTGAGGACCAGACAATGCCGGCGGATGTAGTGGGTATGGGAGGGGGACATGGGCAGAAATAAAACAGGCCACTCTTCTGCCACAGTCAGAGCTGGGCAGAGACCCCATGCTGTCAGCTGCTTAGGGGCATCTGTGTTTTGAGGAACCCCTTCTATGTGTGTTGGCTCACAGACCTGGGGTCCTGAAGAGGCATGCTGTCAGCTGGCAGGCACAGAGTCAGGGTTGAGCCAGGCCATAGGTGCCTGCCCTACCTTGTTCTGTGTAAAGGTCTCAGAATGAGGGCACCAGGGCTTGGGGCCAGGCAGGGCTTCACGCAGCAGAAGAGTCATTTTACAGTTGGTGGAGAAGAGAGCCGGCGATTGGGCCTTGCGGAAGCAGGGGGCTGCAGCCCAGGTCAGAAATGGGTGAGAGCCTGGGAGCCCCAGAGTTGCTTCCAGGGTTGTCAGGAAGTCAGGGAGGGCGTGGCCCTCTGGGCTCAGCTGTGGGCTCACAGAGGGAAGGCCCATCTAAGCAGCCACCATAGTCTCTGCAGTCCCCAGGCTGCCTTTCAAAGTGGAGTCTGGAAGGGGCGGGGACAGCAACGTCTCAGCCCTTACCAGCGATAACAGGGACGAGGCCTCACTGTACGGAGCGCACGTTAGAGGCGGAGAACTTCAGCCCTTCCCAGGACAGCTTTCCCATTTAACCCTGGTTTAGGGGTTGCTGAGGGGACCCTAGGACCAGGAAAGGAGTTTGAGGCCAAGCAGAGTCTGGCCAAGGTCCGGGTCAGCATGTGTGCGCTCGGCATGGAGCTCTCAGGGTCATGTTGCCCTCAGTGAGGCTCTACGGGGGCTGTCCCCAGGAAGGGGGACATGCGGCATGAAAACCAAGGAGGGTTCTGAGGACATCCTGCTCGGGCTGGGTGAGAACAGAGGCTACTGGGTGTCCAGAGCAGGGTGATCAGGCGACAGCTGTGACCCTGTGGAGAAATGTCCTCACGTCAGCTCCTCTGCCACCTTGTGCCCATAGAAGGGCAGGTGCAAGCAGCCAGCTGGCCCCATCCCTGTCCTAGGCCCTTCCTCAGCCCCCTCTCTCAGCTGTCTCAAATGCCGAGGTCGAGGAGGCATGGTCAAGGGTGCCCTCAGCCCTGGCAGGCGTGACTGATCCCCAGGCGTCTTGATCTAGGTCCTGGGCTGGGCTGCACCTGTGCTGGTTTGTCAGGAGCTCTTGCCTGACACTTCTGAGACCCCAAGGGGCCTGGGAACTCCCCAAAGATACCCCACCCCCCGATGGGAGAAGAAAGAGAGGCGAGCTTACCACTGACCTTTCAGATTGAAACCGAGACCTGGGCAGAGTGGGGCTCTCCTTTCAAGGGTGACTCAGGGACAGGGGGATTCTCCTGTTTAAGGTGGCAGGAAGTCCCTGACACTCAGAAGGGGATATGTGACCTGGAAAGTCCCCACCTAGTAGGCCTCAGGAAGGCCAGGGATGGGCAGGGTCTGCTGGTCTAGAGCAGAACAGGGGAGGCCCCACCTCATACTGCCCACTGAGGACCAGGCACACCAAGTGGGGGCCAGCCCCAACCCCCAAACCTGCTGCGGTATACCAGGATATGGGTTGCAGGACACATGTGCACATCAGGCCCAAGGCAGGCCAGGCGCCTCCCACAAAGGCCCTCAGATGGCTGGCATGCTGTTTCTGCCTCCTGCCCCACATCACTGACACAGGACTGCTACTCCTCCTCTGGGGAGCGCTCTCTCCCCGTCTGCTCAGCATGATGTCACAGCCCCTTGAGCAGTAGTTAGTGTCTCCCCAGAGCTGCAAGTGGCTCTGCTGGAACTCCTGGATGATGCTGAAGGAAGGTTTTGCCTCCACACTGTGCAGTGTCTCAGGAATTACAGGATCCAGAGGCCCAGAGGTTCTCAGATGGAGGTCTAATGTGCACACTATCCAAGTCCTGGAGCCCCAGCTCCACACACAGGGGGCAGACCCTGGTGGAAAGGAAACTCTACACAGGCCTAGGCCACATCCACCAGGCCACCTGCCCCGTCAGGTTCAAGGTTCCTCTGGTTCCCAAGATGGTTGTGTTCGATTCCCTCACCACCTGCCATTTCTTGGCTGGGCACCCTGTTCTGAGCCCCTGCCTACCCTGGAATCTTCCCTACCTACAGGTGCCTCTCCAAGAAGGACAATCTGAGGGCCATCTGGGCAGCCTCTGAGCTCCAGACAGAGTTGTCTTGCATACTCTAAAGAGCCTCCCTCTGAGAAGCAGGAGTCCAAAGAAGGGACTTCCACCCACCTGCCCTCCCAGGGCATGTGATGAGGTTGGGGGGATTGGGGCCTGAGTTCTGGGGCTTCCTCCCCAGCTGGCAGAGCTGAGCCAGGCCAGTCCCAGTGTTGAGTCCCCAGGACAGAGAGAAGTCCAAGCTCTACCCAGGCAGTGGTCTCCTTCCTGGTGGGTCGAAGGCTTTCTCCTGTCTTTCACACCCCCACCTTGGTTTGGGGATGGGAAAGCAGACCATGCACATTTGAACCTTCCACAGGCCCCATCTCTGCTGATTAGAAACCAGAACCTCTTCCCTAACCACTGCCACCCCAGTCTGACCATGTCTACCAATGACAGGCAGTGTTAGGAGAGTCTGGAGACAAGTAGCACAGAACAGGATGGCCCTGGTGGGGTGACACCACGGGTCTGCACAGTGACCATCCTTTCCTCCGCTACTGCACCAGTGTCTCACTCTGCCTTGGTTTCCCTGAGAGGCTATGAGAGGGATGGGTGAGAAGAGGTGAAATCTTGTCAGGGGGAGAAACCCAGGCTATGGGGGAAAGATGGGGAGAAGGGGGTAGAGGCTTGCCACTCTGGTGACTCAGTTTCTCCATTTGCACACAGAGAAAGCAGCTGCTCAGACCAGGGGTCAAGGCCTGGCTTCCCTGTCAAGCTCTTTAACCCAGGCTCTCAGAGTAGGCCCCGGCATGCAAAGATCACCATCATCTCTCCAAGGGTGGCCCTCCCTGCGAAGGCTTAGCATGGCAAATCACACCTTCCATGGGCACAAGTGGGGGATGGGACTTGGAGCTGGGTTGTACCAGGCTGCTCCTCCAGGGGCTCTGATGATACCTCCAGGCTCACCCACCAGCATACAAAGGAGGTAGCAAGGCCAGGGGCCTCTGTGGGCCACAGTCCAGGTTAGGGTTAGGGATGCTATGTGGAAACAGCTCAGGGCTGGATAAAGGGGCTACAGACAGCCCAATCCCCCTCCCAAGATTAGGCTCTTGCCAGTCAACTAGCCTTGCCCCACACCATGGAGCTAGCAGAAAGGCAAGGGCTGTGGCATTGGGCTATTGGAGTCTGGATGTGCAGGTGCAGGCCTCTTATCCCAGATCATGGATGGTAGGTGGGGCAGGAAAGCCCCTGGCCCTTTCTTGGGGCCAAGCCAATCCTGCCCAAGGCTCCACCTGCCTCCAAGATGGAAAGTTGTTAATGGGCAGGGAAGGGGACTGTCTGCCCCATTGGGTGGCAGGAGAATTGTCTATAGACTCAAGGTACTTGTGTCCCCACTGAGCCCCTATCCCACAGCATGACTCCCCAGAGGTGGAGCAGGGCAGGCCGGGGGTTAGGACATATGGGGTCAGCATGAACCCCAGCCTAGGCTCCCAGATGCCGTGGGAGAGCTCGAGTGTTCAGGAGGCCCTGTCTGCCATGGGTGGGTTGGGTCCTGTAACCAGCTCTCTTCCCAGAGCCTCAGCTTTTCCAGCTGCCACTTGGATAGGGACATGAAGACAGAGTCCTATGCCTAGCTGGCAGGGGCTCAGACCCACACCCTTCTGTCTTCAGGAAAGAACATGGCTCTCTCACCCCAACAGTGACTGTGTCCTCTTTGTTGGAGGCAGCCTGCTCTAGGTGGTTAGATTCTAAGGAAAGCTGCCTCCTCCCCTCCTCCTCTTCCTCCTCCTCCTCCTCCTTCCCCCTCCTCCCCTCCTCCTCCACCTGTTCCTCCTCTTCCTCCTTCTCCTCCCCCTCCTCCTCCCCCTCCCCTCCTCCTCCCCTTCCTTCTCCTTCTCCTGTTCCTCCTCCTCCTGTTCCTCCTGTTCCTCCTTCTCCTCCCCCTCCTCCTCCCCCTCCCCTCCTCCTCCCCTTCCTTCTCCTTCTCCTGTTCCTCCTCCTCCTGTTCCTCCTGTTCCTCCTTCTCCTCCCCCTCCTCCTCCCCCTCCCCTCCTCCTCCCCTTCCTTCTCCTTCTCCTGTTCCTCCTCCTCCTGTTCCTCCTGTTCCTCCTTCTCCTCCCCCTCCTCCTCCCCCTCCCCTCCTCCTCCCCTTCCTTCTCCTTCTCCTGTTCCTCCTCCTCCTGTTCCTCCTGTTCCTCCTTCTCCTCCCCCTCCTCCTCCCCCTCCCCTCCTCCTCCCCTTCCTTCTCCTTCTCCTGTTCCTCCTCCTCCTGTTCCTCCTGTTCCTCCTTCTCCTCCCCCTCCTCCTCCCCCTCCCCTCCTCCTCCCCTTCCTTCTCCTTCTCCTGTTCCTCCTCCTCCTGTTCCTCCTGTTCCTCCTTCTCCTCCCCCTCCTCCTCCCCCTCCCCTCCTCCTCCCCTTCCTTCTCCTTCTCCTGTTCCTCCTCCTCCTGTTCCTCCTCCTCTTTCTCCTCCTCCTCCTCCTTCCCCCTCCTCCCCTCCTCCTCCACCTGTTCCTCCTCCTCCTGTTCCTCCTCTTCCTCCGGTTCCTCCTCCTCCTGTTCCTCCTCCTCCTCTTTCCCTTTCTAACCCCTTCTCTTTCCCCTCTTCTTATCCCTCACCCTCTCTCCTCTTCCTCCCTGCCTTCTTCCCCCACCTTCTCTCCCTTCTCTCCCCTTTCCTTCTTCCTGCTTCTCCTCATTCTCTCCCCCCCCTTCAGCCTCTCCTTCCATTCCCCCCTCTCCCAGGCACCTCTCCTCAAAAGACCAATGGAAGCTGAGACAGATGGATCTAGCTAGTTTACTCTAAAGAAATCTGGAAAGAAGCCTTTGCCCTTTCTCCTAGTTGCAGCTCCAACCGCAGTCAGCTTCATCATCACACCCAGCTCCTGGGCCCCGCCTTTAGCTCTGGCCCACCAGACCTTGTTTGGAACAGGGGGAAGCATGGAGCTGATGAGTTCAGGAAGCATTTGGAGGCTTCCTTCTGTGCAAATCAGAGCCTCGTTGCTATCAGAAGCCACCAGCTCTGGCCTTCCACCAGTGGGCTGCCAGTGTTCGCTGTGCCTCTCCCTGGACACTGCACTGTGAGCATGTCTATTGGTGTATGTCTGCCAGGGGTGATGAAAATGTGTGAGTGAGGGAGCAGATCTGTGCTTCCCAGACCCTGTTTAGGAGCTGTTGTGGACTTGGCCTCCTGGAACTTTATTCTTGGGTCATGAGTTTTTGAGCAATGTCTTAGTCACAGAATAAAAGAAATAAGAAAATAAGAGAAGACTCAGTAGTGAAGAAATAATAGTGACGTATAAATAGAAAAGGTGGAGGAAGGACAGGCAGAGAACAGCTGGGTGGGTGGGTGGATGTGTGGGTGGGTTAGTTTCTGTTTGGAAATGTCCTTATTTTTCCACCAATACTGAGAGATAAATTTGCTAAACTTTTGTCTTATAGCAAAGGCTTTTGAGGGAGCCTCTGATGGCCTAGCTATTGTCCTGTGCTAGCTACAACCAGGGAGGGTAGGGCCTGGGAGAAGAGTGTGTGGGTGGATCGATGGATGGATGAATAAATGGGTGGATGGATGGGTGTATAGATGGATGGATGAGTGGATAGATGGATGCATTGGTAGGTGGATGGATGGATAGGTGGGTGGATGGATGAATAGATGGATGGGTGAGTGGATAGATGGATGTGAGTGGGTAGATGGGTATATGAGTAGCTAATGGAAGAGTGGGTGGGTGGATCGATGGATGGATGAATAAATGGGTGGATGGATGGGTGTATAGATGGATGGATGAGTGGATAGATGGGTGGGTGGGTGGGTGGATGGATGGATAGGTGGGTGGGTGGATACATGGATGGATGGATACATGGATGGATACATGGATGGATGGGTACATGGATGGATGGGTGGGTGGATGGAAGAAAGGAAGGAGGGAGGGAGTGATGGTAGTGTATAGATAGGCTAAATACATGGATGCATGGATGGGTAGATGCACTGATGCATGGGTTGGTGCGTGAATGGATGGTTGAGTGTGTAGGGTGTGTGTGGATGTATAAATAGACAAACTAATGTATAACTAGAACAAATAAAAGTGATTTAGTAAAGCTGGGCATGGTGTTACACACCTTTGCATCAGGGTCAGCCTGTTCTATAGAGTGAATTCCAGGTCAGCCGGGTTACATAGTGAGACCCTGTTTCAAAAAAATTTTTAGTGATTGGTGATTTTAATGTATAAGTACATACACAATATTTATAATTTCATTTATTTATTTTTATTTTATTTATTTTATTTGTGTGAGCATGCTTTGTATGCATATATGTAAGTGCACCTGTGTGTGCAATGCCTGCAGAGGTCAGAAGAAGGTGTCAGACTCCCTGGAACTGGAGGTCCAGATGGTTGTTAGCCACCATGTGGGTCCTCTGGAAGATCAGCTATTAACTGAGCCACCTCTCCAGTCCCTAAAATATTTATAATATTATAATAAATATAGCACAGATATTAATATATTGCAGGTGGTGGTTTTAATCAGTTAAATATATAATAATCGTATGTTAACTCTGTTATACTTGTTCACATAAGCTTATAAGCTCTGGATAGAGCAATGAGCAGGTGCACCAAAACGTGGGTCGATGGATGGGTGACAGATGAATGGATGGATGGATGATGTATGGTGGAATGAGTGGATGGACAGATGGATGGATGGATGCTGGTAAACAAATAATAGATAGTAGGGCTAATATTACTCTGTGAATGGA
>NW_008343206.1:1344955-1400656 GCF_000622305.1 Nannospalax galili | reverse complement strand
ATATTTGGTAGCTAGATGGTAAGTGGGTTGGTAGATAAATGGATAGATGGGTGAGTGGTGGCTGGATGAACAGATGGGAATGGATGGGTGGTAAGGGGTGGATGTATAGATTGGTGGATGAATGGATAAGATAGATGGATGGGTGAACGGATGAATGAGTGAGTGGATGGGTGAATAGGTGGATGGGTGTGTGCATATATATGTATTATGTATGGATAGGTGTATGATTGGATGCTTGGATAGATGGATGCATGAGTAGGTGAATAGATAGATGGGTGGATGAATGTAGGTATGTGTGGTGGATGGATGAACAAATGATAGTAGGGCCAATATCAATCACTCTGTGTATGTGTATGTATGCATGTATGTATGTATGTGTATGTATGTATGTATATGTGTATGTATGTGGGGGGTAGGTGGATGGGAGGATGGGTGGATGGTTTGATGGGTGGATGGGTAGATGGGCAGATGGGTGGGTAGATGGATAGGTGATTAAATGGATGGATGGATTGATGAATGATAGATGGGCAGATGGTTAGGTGACTGGGTAGGTGGATGAGTGGATGGATGGGTGAATGGATTGATGGATGGGGTAGATGGATGGATGGGTGGATAGACGGGTGAATGGATGGATGGATGGGGTAGGTGGATGGCTGAGTGGATAGATGGGGTAGGCGGATGGATGAGTGGATAGATGGGTGGGTGATAAGCAACAAGACCAAAAGCAACTAACTTGGGGGAGAAAAGGGTTTAACTACCTCTTATAGGTTGCAGTCCATCATCAAGACAATTCAGAGCAGGAACTCAAGACAGAAACCTGGAGGCAGGAACTGAAGCAAAGACCGTGGAGGACCTCTGCTTACTGGCTTGCTTCCCCTGACTTGCTCAGCTCCCTTCCTTTTAAAGCCCAGGTCTAATTGCCTAGGGATAGCACTACCCAGTGGCTGGGCCTTCCTACATCAAATTGTAATGAAGAATAGGCCCCACAGACACGGACATGGCCAATCTGATGGAGAAAATTCACCAACTGAGGCTCCCTAGTGTTTCCAGTATATGTCAAATTGACAAAAACTTACCAGCACAAAGGGACAGATGCACATATGGACAGATGAATGGATGGATAGATGCAGAAATGGATGGACAGGTAGCCAGGTGAATGGGCTGGTGATGGATGGATGCATGCATGAGTGGATGGATATATGATGGGTGGGCAGATAGATGGATGGATGTTTGGGTAGGTGAATAGATGGATGAGTGGATGGATGGGTGGGTAGGTGAATAGATGGATGAGTGGATGGATGGGTGGGTAGGTGAATAGATGGATGAGTGGATGGATGGATGAGTGGGTAGGTGAATAGATGGATGAGTGGATGGATGGATGAGTGGGTAGGTGAATAGATGGATGAGTGGATGGATGGGTGGGTGGGTAGGTGAATAGATGGATGAGTGGATGGATGGATGAGTGGGTAGGTGAATAGATGGATGAGTGGATGGATGGATGAGTGGGTAGGTGAATAGATGGATGAGTGGATGGATGGGTGGGTGGGTAGGTGAATAGATGGATGAGTGGATGGATGAGTGGGTAGGTGAATAGATGGATGAGTGGATGGATGGGTGGGTAGGTGAATAGATGGATGAGTGGATGGATGGATGGGTGGGTAGGTGAATAGATGGATGAGTGGATGGATGGATGAGTGGGTAGGTGAATAGATGGATGAGTGGATGGATGGGTGGGTGGGTAGGTGAATAGATGGATGAGTGGATGGATGGGTGGGTGGGTAGGTGAATAGATGGATGAGTGGATGGATGGGTGGGTGGGTAGGTGAATAGATGGATGAGTGGATGGATGGGTGGGTGGGTAGGTGAATAGATGGATGAGTGGATGGATGGGTGGGTGGGTAGGTGAATAGATGGATGAGTGGATGGATGGATGAGTGGGTAGGTGAATAGATGGATGAGTGGATGGATGGGTGGGTGGGTAGGTGAATAGATGGATGAGTGGATGGATGGATGGGTGGGTAGGTGAATAGATGGATGAGTGGATGGATGGATGGGTGGATGCATGGATGGGTAAGTGGATGGATGAATAGACAAATAACAGATAGTAGGGCCAATATCAATCACTCTGTCCTCTTGTCCACAAATCATGCCACTCTCAAGTGTCTGCTTTCTGAAGTAGCAGGGAACTCTCCTTTCAAGGCAACCCTCTCCTCTCTGGAAACATTCTTTCTTCTTTTGAACTCAAATCACTCTGGCCACATGTCCTTCCTGGCTGTCTTGCTAGGACAGGAACAGGGATGAGGAGACAGGCACAGCATGAGCTAGCTTCCTTGGCAATCTGGTCCCTCTGGTTGACCTACTCAGCAGCTGGCCAGAGGGAGGTCCAGCATACCTGGTCTCTGTCCATCTGAATTCTGTCAGGTGTTATGTATTCTATCTCCATCCTATGGGGAAGTCTCTGCTATGCATCCCGGCTCCTCCAGTCCCTTCTGGGAGATGCTGAGGTGAGACTGCTCTGACAGGCCAGTCTCATCTTGTAGCAACTGCGGCCAACTTACTGAGGGGCAGCAGAACTGAGCTGTGGACCCCTGTGACAACCCACCTGCTGCCTTCCCTTGGTGATACATCCATTTGACCCTAACCCACTCTTGGTACTCCATGGTCCCCAGGTTTCCCATGTTCTGGTTTCCTGACTCGGCTAGAGGCCACTCCAACTGGGATGTGCCCATTCTCCCAGCATGGGGATGGAGGACAGCTGAGGGTTGGCCAGCTGTGCTGAGATGTGCCTATTCTCCCAGAATGGGAATGGAGGAGGCAAATGCTGGCCTGCTATGTGTGGGGAGCCGGCTCTGCCAGGCCCTGGCTCTGAGGCCTGCCCCAGTGCTGCTGGCCAGGTCTTGGTTTTCCTATCCTGCTCCTGGGTCCAACAGCACTGCCTGTCAGTGGCTGTGACTGAGCCTGGAAGCCACCAGATGTAAGCTGCTGGCCCAGCGCTGGCTCTGGGCAACTCCTTACCAGCAAGGCCCCCTCCCTCCCTCCTGGAGCCACTAGCCTCCAGTGTTCTCCAGTGAGTCACAGTGACTAAGCCCAACCAGAAGAACAATAGGCTGGGCTGTTTGTCCCTGGGTCTGAGCCAGAAGACAGGGCAGGGGGCTGGCTGGTAAGGGCACCCACCCCGGTGGTAGGTGCCCACGGCCACTTAGCAGACCATGATGTCTTGTGCCAAGGAAGGATGCTCTTAGTAGCTTCTGAGCCTGCAGTGCCTTCCCTGCTCTGAGTACAGCCTGGGGTGCTGGGGAGGGCAATAGCCTCCAGACCTGGGGACCAGGAAGGATTCCTGGGGTGCCCAGCCTTCCCTGGAGGTGATGCAGGAACAGGGAACTGGGACTAAAAAGAGGGGAAATGGAGACCCAGGGGGAGGGAGAAAAGGGAGGAGGGAGAGGAAGGAGGGAGGGGAAGGGATGGGGAGGGCAGGAAACTGAGATGGGGATGGAGACACCAGAGGGGAAGAAGAGAGGGAGGCAGGAGAGCCAGGGGGTCAGGGGCAGCTGAGGCCTAGATCAGGGAAGAGAGAGGCAGAGATCAGGGAGAACTGGACTCAGAGAGGGCTCAGCAGGCAGGCAGAGATGGGCAAGGGGCTCTGAGGATGGGGAGGCGGCCCGTGGGCCCAGGACCCAGAGTGAAACCTTGGGCAGAAGCTGCCAAGGTGGCCTGAGGGGGGCATGCTGCCCTGCTGCCCGGGAGCGGGCGTGGAGGTCCAGCCAGGCCCCCACGCTGCAGGGCTGGGAGGGTTTCTCTCTGACATTTTTACTAGTCTCGGAAGGAGGAGGAGGTGGTGGAGGTGGAGGAGACCGAGGGGGCGGAGAAGGGGGCTGGGGGACAAAAGGGAAGCGGCTGCTAGGCGTCCTGAGGAGGGAGAGAGGAGAGAGACCCACAGAGACAGGGTCCAGGGACAGTGGAAGAGCCTGGGGGCTGCCAGCTGGGAGTCAGACTCAGACCCCTGCCCCCAGGGGCTGGAGGGACTGAAGACAGACAGATGCCAGGTCACAGAGACAGACAGACAGAGGAGACAAAGGAGGGGGCTTCAGAGCCAGAGAGACCAGACAACTAGACGGAGGAGGGGGGCAGGGACAAGAGAGGGACAGGGACACAAAGAGAGGAATAGAGAGAAGAAAAGGGAGAGGAGACGGGAGAGGAGAGCGGAGAGCAAAGGTTCTGGGCCATAGCACCAGGAGCCTTTGAAGCCTCAGGCTGTGTCCCCAGGGCCAGGGTCAGGCCAGGTCGCCAGCGAGACGGCAGGCAGGCCCGCAGCATGAATGGCCCCGCACTCCCGAGGAGAAATTCTAGCAAACGGGGCCTGGAGAAGCTGTTGAGGTAGGTCCCTCCCGGCCCAGGCACGGTGCCCTCAGTGCCCTGCCGACAGTGGCACCCCCTTGGGCCCAGGCTGGCGGATGTGTGGCCCAGAGGCGGTGCCAGGCCACCCGTGCATGCACGTGCACAGGAAGATGCTAAAGCCCAGCACGAAGCCTTCTTCCTGGTCAGCTGGGTTGCCATATTCCCTTTCTCCTCCTCCCACCTCTCCTCCTGTATCCCCAGGACCCACTGAGAGTGCATTCTTGGAGTAAATGCCAAGCCCCGCCCCCAACATGTTGTCTTGCGGCCCCTGGGGACCATCCAGTCACCCCTGAATTTACAGATGAGACTGGACTGGCCACCACAGGCCCCAGCACCCCTTTGCGTTCCAGCTATGAGTGGGAGGCATCGGAGCCTCAGGAAATCCTGGTTCTCTGGCCACTGGGCCGCTGGCTTTTGAGGGGCTCATTCATTCACTGGCTTCTTCCAGGGTAAAATGTGTGAGGAAAAGGGCCCAGGTCCTTGAACCTCAACCACGCCCTGTGATGATGTGCTCATCGGCTTCTTTGAGACACTAGCCAGGCCCTTTCCCTCCCTCGACCTTCCAACTTCAAGGTCTGTCAAAATGCCACCTCCTCCAGGAAGCCTGCCACGACCTTCCTGGATAGGAGGGCTCTGCTCTGCTGGCCTGATGGCCTGTTCTCTGGCTTCCATGGCTTCTTAGATGTCAAGCTCCTAGGGTGGGCCTGGCATTGTTTTGCATTTCTGTGTGTTTGGTCCCAGCTCTCTGTGGCGAGACAGCTTGAATGGGGCAGATGCTGAGACGTCTCCAAGCCCCAGCTCCTGTCGTGGTCCCAGCCAGTTGTCAGGGTCAGGTCTAGCACCAGGGTCTGAGTTGACCTGGCAGCCTCGCTCCACCCCAGACTGCAGCCAGTACCACATCCGTGCCCTTTCAGGCTCAGCCCAGCCTGCCCAGGGCCCCCATGCAGAGCCGCCTGACTCAGGCCAGATGTCTCTCCTGCCCGAGCTGGAAAGTATCCTCCGTTGCCCCTATCCTCCAGTTCCCTATGTCCTGGAAATTTAGGAGTGCCTTTGATCAATCTTTGCAGCTCACAAGTGTCACTTGACAAATGGGGAAACTGAGGCCCAAGAACAAGGATCATAGCACCCTGAGGAGGGGGGGGTGTCAGGAAGAGCCCTGAGACCTAGCTCTGTGTGCACACACAGGAATGCCTGCCTACAGCCATCTGGGCAGCTGTGGCCACACCCAGCTCCAGGATGATGCCCTGCTAACCAGGAGTTGGGGCTGTGGGCCATGGGGGTTGTATAGAAACAGCACAGCCTTGGACAGGGGTCAGTCAGGCTTGGCACTATCCAAGGTCCTGGGCAGGAGACAGGTAGGAGGGGTCCCTGAAACTAAGGCCTGTGGGTAGTAGCCAGTGGGCAGGCAGGAGGGCAGGTCTCCTAGAGGTCTCTGGGAACTCTGCCAAAGTGGAACGGAAGTGTGGGCATAGGGAAGAGTCCCTTGTAGAGGGTGACGGAGAGTCATTTGTCCAATGTGCTGAGCAGGTCCACAGTGGACAGCATGGGGCATACATCTGCTCACCTGCACACTCAGTGGCCTGTCCCTGTGACACAACTGGGGCTGTGCACACCCCACATGCACCCATACACACACATGCATGTGTAGACATGTGCACATGGTAATTCAGTTCCGTGACACCCCACCCTCCCCCTCACCCCCACCGTCCACTGTAGACATGCTGTCCACTTTGCCCAGTCCTGGCACATCAACCCCCACCTTGTCCCTGTTGGAAAGTAAACTCAAGAGCACCCCGTCGGCAGGCAGTGAACCTGCCTCTCCCAAATCCATAGCCTTTGCCTTAGATCTTTCCCCAGGGACCCTGGCTCTCTGGACACACTTGGGAACAGGGTCCTACCTGTTTCTTCTGTGACAAGCTTTGGAGGGGGTGCTTTATACTAGCAGAGGCTAGGGTACAAGTTGAATCCAGTTTATATTCACGAAAAAGAATGCAATGGACCAGTGGGAAAATAGGTCCCATGCCCCCAGCCCAACTCTCTTCATCTGAGTGTGGATAGGAGCTGAGGGATTAGCATGTGACCAGCCAGACCTCGGGATGACCCCCATCCCCCTGTGCCAGGGACCTGGGTTCCCCATTCCTAAACCCAGGGTCCTCTCAGGCTCACCACAGGTCAGGACAGGGTTAAGGATGGTCACCTGGACTTTCAGCCACTCTCCTGGTCCTGTAGCCCTCAGGGGCCTGGGTTTAAGATTCTGGGCTGATCAGAAGTACCTTGGGGTTGGTGCTGGGCTAAGAGGCTGATCCAGGGGTCACCTTGGTGGGCATCCCCAGCCAAGGCTCCTTTGGGTGGTGTAAGGCACCCATCGGCCAGCAGATACCATGTCAACCCTGCCTATGGTTTCCCTGGGGTCTAAGGCCCTTCAGACATGCCCTCACCCCAACATGTGGCCCATGGGGCTTCTGGGGATCCTAGTGTGACAGTTAGGGTAGCAGATGGGGCTGGCACTCTGCTGGGTGGCCCAGTGGGGGGAAGGGAAGCCAGGCCTCCAACCACAGTGTCCAGGGAGGCGTGGCTATACAGGCCCATTGGAGGCCGAGATCCCGAGGGTGGGGTGGCCCCACCCTGGCAGGCCGGGTGGCCGGTGGGCGGCACCCCCACGGGCCGGGTGGTCTGTCTGCCAGAGTCGTCCTGCCTGGAGCCTAGCCGAGCCAGCAGCAGGGGGTACAGGGACCGAGTGGCCCAGCCCCCTGGGCAGGGTGTCAGGGCCAGAGCCCAGAGGACTGAGCTTCCGGTTCCAATCCCAGCCGGTGCGTCAGAGTTGGGTAGATCAGGCGGCAAGCAGCGACCAGGGCGCCAAGGCACCCAGGGACTCACCCACCCCATGCTGCTGCTGGCCTGGAGGGGACATCCTGGGGCTCTTGGGACCCTTGGGATAGCTGGAGGGGCACAGCCCCCAGGGACACCGCTGTAGGCTCAAAGCGGCTTCCCAAAGGACAGTGCCAGGATGGACCACCAAGGTCTCCAGAGGACAGGTGGGCACAGGGGCTATAGGAGGGCACAGGGCTGTAGGCGGGCAGGGGCTTTTTCTGGACAAGTGGCTACAGGTGGGCGGAGGGCCTAAGATGGGCACAGGAGCATCTTGTGGGCAAGTGGCTACAGGTGGGCACAAGGCTGCAGGTGGGACCTGGGAGCAGGAACCCCTGGGCAGAGAAAGGGAAGAAGGCTTTCAGGGCCTCATGCCAAGTGGGACCAGACCTGGCCCTCGGCCCACAGGACTGGCTGTGCAGTCTTCTGTCCTGGGGGGCAGGGGGGCAGGAATGTAGCTATGAGGGTCGGCTGCTATCCACCCGGGGCAGAGGACATGCTGAGGCCAACTGGGATTAGGACTCAGAGAGCTGGAGGGCCTGGCACAGGGTTGGTGGTGCCAGGGGGAGTCACGCACAAGCTGCCCCAGAGGACTGTGAGGGTCTCTCCGTGGGAATGTGTCATACCAGGTAAGAAATGAGAAGGGGGGGAGAGAGAAAGGGGGGACATGGGTAGGAGGCTCTTATGTCAGCCAGCATGGGGGGGGACTCCTCTGTTGTCCCCACTTAGCATATAGGAACAGAAGTTCGGAGAAACTGAGCAAGACGGGTGCTAGGTGCTAGGTGGTAGAAAGGGAGATAAAGGGGTTGTGGGAAGAGGCATGCAGGCCAACAAGAAAGGGCTAATGAATGGAAGGGAGGAAGAGAGGAAACAGAAGGGAAAGGTACCAGTGACCCTCTGGACCAGGACCCCCTGCCCTGGGTCCTGCCCTTGGACCCCCTGTAGCTGCCTGATCTCTATACATTTTGTATCCCAGGGGCTGAGGGATCATCCTGTCATGCACTGACAGTACAGTGTCCCCAAGTCCAGGACACAGCCTCTCTAAGCCTCAGCGTGCAGGTGTATGGTGGGGACACTGTTCATTTCAGCCCTATTTGGGCCAGGACCTGGGGTCTGAGAATCAGGGCAGGTCCCACTGACCTCAGCTAGTGTAACATGCACAGGGGTATGGGAGCCTCCCACAGCCTGTGGAGGCTGGTTCATTCCTACTTAGTGCAGCTTGAAACAATAAGGCTCGGGTACAGTCAGGTGCGAGCATAGTCCTGAGGAACTGTGAGGCTGGAGGTTGAAGTCGGCCAGCCTGGGCTGGATCCCCTCCTCTCCAGCACCTCAGGAATGATAGGTCTTTGAGGCTTTGGGTAGCACCTAGAGCTCACATGTTGCCAAAGTGCCAAGCAGGGCGTTAGGGTGGCAGGAAAATAGAGGCAGTTGTGGGTTCAGGGTCAGGTGCAGGACGGTGGGGTCGGAGAGTGTTGGGCAGACTTGGCTGCATGCTGTCACCGCTGTATGTCCATCCAGGTGGGCAGCCGAGTTGAGCAATCTGTAAACCAGTGAGCCAGTGGGGAATGGAGGCGTTTGGGCAGCATCCATGAGCAGAGCAATAAGTGAGGCCTTCGGGGTGAGGTGGATCTGGGCATAGCCGGCCAGGGAGGGAAGAGGAGGGGATGGCAGAGTCTCAAGCCGATGCCAGGCGCCGTCGCGTGTCAGGGAGTGTGCCAGAACCTTGCCTCGTGAGCCCCGTGAGTGCTCTGCCAGGGCCGCCTGCCACTCTGAGCCTGGTCCCTGCTGGGAGCTCAGAGCCGAGCTGGTCAGCATGAAGACATCTCTGAGGCCACAGAGCCTGGGCACCAGGAAGGGCTCATGGCTGCTGTGCACTTGGCGCCGGCCCCTCTGGCATTCTGGTCAGTAGCAGGGAGGACGAGATGTGCAGAGCCAGTGGAGGGAGAAAGAGTGAGCTCAGGCCAGCACAAGTCGCAGCATACCACCATGTGACAGACAGGAGGTCTAGGCCCTGATGTCCAACCCCAGGCCCTCAGAGCCAGGCCGGACTGAGCAGACCTGGCCAGAGGTGTGGAGTTAGGAGTCCTGAATGAGGAGTCTGCCAGCAATGGGCCAACCTGGGAGCACATCACAAGAGGTAGGGCCCCCAGACGGAGGGAGGTGATGGGCTTATCAATGAAACAGCACCTTGGTTCTGGTTCCTACTTTGAAGGCAGGACCCTGACCCAGCTTCTGCAGGCGGTGTGGAACAGAGGGTTCAGGCACAGGGGCACGTCCCCATTCTCAGACTCTGGGTCTTTAGGCAAAAGCTCTGCAGAGCCCAGCTTTAGACCCTTCTGACAAAGCTATCCCCTGAAGGCTGAGGCTCTGCCTGACAGACACCTTTCCCAAGTATAGAACTGTGGGTCTGCCCAGCCAGCCTGGGTGGTGTGATGGACAGGCATGGGCTGTGATCTTACACGCCTCCACGGGGTTTTGTGGTCCCTAGATGGCTTACTATGTCACCTCCCTGGGGTACTCTAGATGCATCTCTTCCTCACTCCAGAGGAGAGAAGATGCCTGCCTCCCCTGAGTGGACACCACCCCCAGGAGGGAGTGGGCAGGTGGCAGGTGGCTAGAGGCTGGATGGACCTCAGTTTGAGGGTAAGGCAGGTGTCAGGCTGGGTGGATGGGAGCCAGATGCAGGAGACCCTTCCCCTTGTAACTCCCACAGAGGCCAGGGACTCACAGGTAAGCTGGCTCAGGATGTGCCTAAACCCAGGGACATGGGGACAGGAGGCATAGGACCCTTTCCAGCACCCCTGAACCATGGTTCCCCCTGGAGATGTTTCCCAGATGTGCATGTGTTTATGGCTCTCTAGCAGCCCCTCCCTACACCATGTCCCGGGGGCAGTGTGGGTGATGACATGGCACCCTGAGTGCCAGTTGCCTCCCCCATCCCCCGAGGTGCCTGGTCCCCAGCTCCTGAGAGAGCCTGTGGCTTCTGTGGCCCTTAGTCTACACCTGAAGGTCAGGGCTGGCCCCCAACCCCTCTAAGATTTGCCAGGGCAGTAAGGAGCTTAGCGTAGTTGACACCCGTGGGTAGGGGAGTGCTTGCAAAAGGTGAAGTGGGTCTATGAGAGCAGAGACCTGTGCTGTGGTCCCAGGAAGGCTGAGTAGGGGACAGATAGTGGGCATCATCATACCAGGCCTTGGGGGCCGGGGCAGTGGCAGGGTTAGGCCCTGGTCTCCCTGGTTCCCCTTGCAGGTGGGTGCAGCCTCAGGTTCCCAGCTTCGACTCCCCAACTGCAAAAATTGGGGGCACAACCCTGCTCTGTTCCACAGTAAGAACTGAAGACCCTGACTGGGTAGGGTTTGGGTCCAGGAGAGGGTTTGGACCCGAGAGACGTCAGGTGAGCCAAAGGCGGAGAAGAGGACCAGGAAGGCCCCAGGGCTCCACAGCACAGCCTGAGCCTGGCACTGGGGCGGACTAGCAGAGACAACTTTCTCTATGGAGCCTTGGTCCTGAACTCCAGGGCTGAGACTGGCTGGGAAGACTGTAGGTTTGGGGGTTCCGAGTGCAAGCAGCTAGGTAGGGGTCTCCCAATGCTACACACTACCTCACAGAATTGGGAGTTAAGTCTGGTGGGGGCAGCACTGGTCCTGAAGGAGGCAAGTGGGCACACCTGTTACTAGGAGACGTGGGCAGCTTTGGGCTAGTTCATGTTGACAGTCCCCCATGAGCTCCGCCCACCCAGAGCCTTTTCCGTTCAAAGGCCACTGAGTGGCAGCTGCCTGCCCAGGGTGAACAGCGCCTCCTTCTGGTGGGAGGGAGAGCCAGAGTCCACAGTCTCCTCTAGGGCCCTCTGCAGGATGTGTAAGTCCCAGGACCCCAGGCTGGCCCTGGGATCTTACACAGAGGCCATGATGGGGGTGGGGGGGCGGCTAGGATCTTATGCAGAGGCCGCAGTATATGCGGGGAGGGGGCCTGGGATCTTATTCAGAGGCCACAGTGTGTGTATGTGGGGATCTTATACAGAGACCTGGTGTGTGGTGGGGACTGGGATTTTTATACAGAGGCTCAGGAGTGTGTGGTGGTGGTGGGGATCTTACATAGAGGCCTCATAGTATGGGGGGATCTTATACAGAGGCCATGGAATGTTGGGGAATCTTATACAGAGGCCATGGAGTGTGTGTGGGATCTTGTACAGAGGTCATGGTATGTGTGGGGGGGGACTGAAGTCTTATATAGAGGCCACAGTGTTGGGGGGGTGATCTTATACAGAGGTCATGGTGTGTGTGGGGGTACTGGGGACCTTATACAGAGGCCATGGAGTGTGTGTGGGATCTTGTACAGAGGTCACGGTATGTGTGTGGGGGACTGAAGTCTTATATAATAGAGGCCACAGTGTGTGTGGGGGATCTTATACAGAGGTCATGGTGTGTGTGGGGCCACTGGGGACCTTATACTGAGGCCATGGTGTTGGGGGTGACTGGGATCTTAGAGGCCATGGAGTGTGTGTGTGTGGGATCTTATACAGAGGCCACGGTGTGTTGGGGCGGGGGAGCTGGGGATCTTATACAAAGGCTCCAGATCATGGGGTTGGGCAAGTCTTATATTACTCCCTTGCCTCCAGACCTGGGGGTCCCACCTAGCCCCTGTCTCTGTTCCCCAGGGACATGTACCCCCAGGTTACTCTGGCCTCTGCACTGAACACAGAGCCCCAGGCCCCGCTGGGCTCTCAGGTGCCTGTGACTGACAGCAGCAGATTGGGAACCGCAGACCCATTGGGGTTGATCCTCTGTTTCCAACTTGGGTGTTCTTCCATCCTGGATGCACATATGACCCACGGTGAACTGAGCACTGGCCTGGGCTGTGCTCCGGGGTGGGGAGACCTGGAGGTCAGGAAGCCAGGGGATGTGGCACCCCAGCTTTCCCTGTGCCATCAATCTTTGCACTCCTTGGCTACCTCTAACCAATCAGACTGCTGCTGTGGGACCCCTCAGAGGTCTCCACCCTGGGGTGGGGCTCTTGCAGCCTGGACCTAGTACTCACTGTCTCTGAGGGCCCTCACAAGACATGCTGCACGCCCAGTCTGTACCTCAGTGTTTCACCCAGCTGAACCCCAGGTCCTGCTGCACATAGCACAGATCCCAGGCTGTCCTGTAGGCCACAACCTGTCCCCCATTTCCAGCTTAGTGCAGACTGGCTTCTCACTGACACTTCCTTTGGCCTGCATCCTTCCTTCCCATCATTCCCCACCAGCTCCCCAACATGACCAGGGGTTCCTGGCTGAAAGGATCGACTCTGGTTATGGCACACCTGTGAGGGGCCACCCTGTGGGCCATGCAGCCCCTCTGAGGTCTTCAAACTTCTCAGTCACCTGACTTTTGCATCAGCCTTTCTGTCTCTCTGAAGACCCTGCTCATCTTTCACAAACATAGTCAAATCATGTCCCTCCCCTCGGCCAATTTATTGTGGTACTTCCCCAGGTAGGGGAGCCGGGGTCTTGCCCAGTGGAGTGTGCCCCTCACTCACCTGCCCTCACCCCCACCCTGTCTGTGTCTAGCAGGGCACCAGCACGCCCAGAAAGATGATGGAAGGCGAACTGGACCAGAGCCAGGTGTCCTGGGTTGGGGGCTGGATTCCTGTAGCCTCACCTCAGCCTTGGGGAGGGAACTTGTGCTCTCCTGCCTGCCCCACCCAGCGCCCACCTACTGACCAGGGGCTCCGTGTTCTGAGCTCACCCCGCATGCCTACCTCTATGTCTCTTTCCAGAGTAACAGCCGAACAGCACTACTCACACACCCCTCCCTAGACTGCCCACAGGGAACGGGACCCCTACGTCCAGTGGGGCCTGTCAACAGCAGCTCCGGGGACATGGGACGAGAGTGGTGGCCTGCTGCCATCACCCAGGACAGACCCTTAAGAGGTCTGCGCGTGGGTACTGTGTGGTCTATCCTGCTAGCCTATGGCAGCCTGCACCCAGGAAGCCTTTCCTTGTTCTGTCTCAGGGTCTCAAGGGCTCTGCAGCCGCCTTAGGAGCAATTACCCCCTTGGTGGGCATTGATGAGGCAGAGGCAGCTGCTTCCCTGAGGGCACAAGGCCCTGGTGGTCTCAGGGGGTCAATCAGCTACTCCTGGTGGCTGTCCCCAGCGCCCAGGCTCCTCACTCCCTCCAGTCCTCCAGAACCTCGGAGACTGTGGTGGGGGAGAGGTAGCCTGAAGGAGCCGGCCACCCAGGACATCCTCACAAGGTCCAGTTCCTAGTCCCCTCCAGTACCCCCAGCCTGGAAACAGCCCGGGCTGACCTTTGGGTTCAAGTTGCCTGGAAGGGGCAGTCACATGGGCTGCCTGCAGGGGGCAGAGTTGGGACAGGGACAGAGGCCTGCCGACCTATAGACCCGTCCTTGGGAGGACAAGGAGCATGGGCAGCGGGAAGGGCCGAGGCCCAGGATGGGCGGTGTTGGGCTGTCAGTGGGGTCTGGCCAGCAGGAGGAGGGGTGAGGGGTTCAGGGGGTTAAGAAAAACAAGGTACCCAGAAGAGGTTCATCAGGCCAGGGTGGGGTGGGGAGGGGCCCCTTGAGCTACACGGCCCCTGCCCGGAATGGGAGCTGGTGGGGGTCCGCACCGCACGAGCCAACGCACCTGGGCGGGGACCCAGAGCCGATGCACCTGGGCGGGGACCCAGCCGTGCGGTAAGCCCTGTGCCAGGGCAGGCAGGAAGAGGGGGCAGGGCCCCATTCCCCAGCCCCTCGGGCTGAGCCCGGGGCCCCCGAGCCAGAACAGACTCAGGAAATGGCCTGATTGCGTTTGTACAGGAACACCAAATCCCTCGCAGCTGCGCTCGCCTGGCGGGCCAGGGCCACGGGCGGGGCGGCCATCGCCAGAGTCTTGACAGCTCCGAAGAGCGTGCCAAGGGGTCTGGGCCGCTGGCCGGGGGGCGCCTTTCCCAGGCCAGAGGCCCCCACCCCACCCCAAGAGAGCCACCCCCTTCCAGTTCCCAGAACGGAGCCCAGCTGTGGAATAGTGACGGGGTGAGGTCATGGGGAGGGGGTGCATTACTCACTACCAGAGGCGGGAGGGAAGGGGAGAGGGGCCCCAGGCCTCCTGAGCCTCAGAGCCAGCTCAGGAACTGGGAACAGGCTGCACCCCAGCGCTGGGCTTGAGGGGTAACCCTAGGAGACCCCTGCCCTGCACCCTCTGTGGGTACCCAAGACTTTGTCCAGGGAGGGCTACGTGAGGGTGACTGGGGGCTGTGCGGACCCCACAGAGGATGTTCCCAGAAAACACACCTTGGCCTCTGGCCAGGCCCGGGCCCAGCACCACGTTGTCGGGGTGACGGTTAGGAAAACAGTAAATAGTGAGGCAGGGGCGGCCCCTGAGGGAACTTGGGAGGGGATGGGACCTGCCGTTGTGTGATCCCCTGTTCTTCAGCCCTGCCAGTACACGTCTGAGGGTGACCCTGTGTGTGAGCATGTGCGAGGGACCACGTGACCACACAGGGGTGTGTGTGTGTGTGTGTGTGTGTGTGTGTGTGTGTGTGTGTGTGTGTGTGTGTGTGTGTGTGTGTGTTGTCCACCCTGCTCCGATGAGAGCCGTGTGTGGGGGTCCCTGTACTTGTGTGCACCCCTTGCTCAGGTTTTGTGTGATAGGGGTAGGCTGACGTGGCCTGGATTTTCTGCCCCAGGAGTGCCCAAAGAAATTCTGCTCCCTACACTTAGCAGAGCAGGTGAGGCCCTGGGTTTATTTAGAGTGAGACCCTCTCAGGGATCCAGACCCAAGGAGCTGACCTGTTTCCTGTGCCCCGTTCCGGGCTTGCACAGCCCACCAAGTACATGTGCACACTTGTGCCATATCGATACCCAGGTTCCTCTGACTCCCTCTCCCCAAGAGAGAGGATAGTTAGACAAGAACGTTGCACATACAAACTCTCTCTCTCTCTCTCTCTCTCTCTCTCTCTCTCTCTCACACACACACACACACACACACACACACACGCACACACACACACACACACACACACACACACACACACTCAGTCAGAAAGTGGGAACAAACCCACCAGAGGGGTCTCTCCCTATGGGTTGCAATGAAGCTGAGTGAGGAATCTTCTCTCCATCAACTCTGCCCTGACAGTCTTGGGGGGGGCTGTTGTATGTATGTAAAGGGAGCAACTCACAGCCCCTAGAGCACAGAGTTGCACCTCACCAGGTGGAACAAAGGGAAGCCTCCCTCACCACCCCCCATGAGGCCAGGGAGGGAGCCAGGAGGCCTTCGGTATCTGCCAGTGATGGGAGCCAGGTGTGGGGAATTAAGGGGGTTGCTTGGGCTGGGGAAGTTGAAGGCCTTTGTGAGGCTGAGGCAGGCAGCTCGGCTTGGGGGTATAAGGCAGGAGCGCAGGAGCGGTTGGACAGCTTGCGTGGCTGGAGTCCCATGTGGCTGGCGCGGGGGTGGGGTGGGGTGGGGGATGAGGGGTAGAGTGAACCTCATCGCAGAGCCTGTGGAGAGGCCTGGCTTTCGTCTGAGAGGCTTAGGGGAGACCTGGAGAGATTAGATCATGTGCTGGCAAGGCCTCCTGGCCAGGGGACTGAGGCCCAGAGGGGAGCGGGCTGTGGGGTCATTCAGCGGACACTGCCTGGGAAACAGAGACCCCAGAAAGGAGACCCAGGCCCAAGCAGCTCGGGTACCCCAGACTTTGGGCAGTGGGTACTTTAGAAACAGATTCCAACCTGTCTGAGCTCTAGGCGAGCTGGGGTGGGTAGGGGGGTGTTTTGTAGGGATGGGGTGACCAAGGCTGGACCCAGTGGCCCAAGGTCTGCTGGAGAAGGGCCTCCAGGTCCCCTGGGCCCAGGCTACCTTGCCTTCCTCTGACTATCCCCTAGCTTGGGAAGAAGGATTTGGAGGAGCCTGGGTATCAGTGTTTGCCTATTTCCCCACCTTTGGAGCAAACCAGAGAGACTCCATAGAGAGCTCTGGGTGAAGGTGGGGTGCCCTGCAGAGCCCCCCTCACAGCTCTCGGCTGGTCAAACACAAGGTAGAGAGAGGAAGGGGCTTTCCAGAGAGGACAGAGAACCTGGCCTGACTATAGGTCTCCTCACCCTCAGACCCTGCATGGTGGCTACCTTTACATCATGTTCTGTTCTCTCTGCAGGAAGGAGGCCTTGGGGGGGTTAGCTATCTGGCTAGGACTCTCTGAATCCCTTGCACCCTTTTCTCAAGCCCTCTTGGGTCCCCACCAGGAACAAAATGACTCTGCTCTAACACGGGAGGTGGCCAGCAGGAGAGGATAGCTGGTCACCAGCCCCCAGCACTGTGGACCCTGGTATCTCTTCCCCTCCCAGGACGTCACCCACGTGTACAGAGTCCTGGGATCTACCCCCGACCCTTGTAGAAGTACCTTTACAATGGCTTTGCATGACCTCAAATTCAGACTAGGCTAGGGACAAGAACTGGCCCTCACCAGCCAGCAGTGAGCCTTGGCCACCACCCTGGCCATGTGGCATTGTCTCAAGAAGCCATGATGCGATTATTCTTGTGTCTTCCCCATACCCCAGGCTCACTACTCAGTGGAGGGAAGAAGACGAAGAGGAGGCTGCCCGTGAACAGCGCCAACGGGAGCGAGAGAAGCTTCGGGACAGGGATGAGGATGAGGACAGAGATGGCTGTCCCCTGGAGCAGCCGGAGCAGCAGGCACTGTAGGCTACTGGGCTCTGGACACCCACTTACTGCCATGTGGAACCTGGGCAAAAACATGCTGGGGTCAGGCCCTGGGGTCAGGGTCACAATGTAGGCATGGAAGAAGGGGCCAGTTCTTGAGACAAGTGCTGTGGGCAGCCTCTGGTGACCACCATCTGTGAGATGTTGACTGGCCGGAGGGTCCACAGAGCTATGGGAGGCCTCCCCCTCCCAAGCAGCTGCCAGGGGCTCTGACTCAGGCTCTGGACACTCTGCCTGGCCCCAACCCCTGGCTTGGACTGGTGCTGACCCCAGCCATGAGGCCCTGGCCCCCGAGCCCCCCGCCCAAACTCTCGGCTGCCGGTGACTCATGAAGGCCACGTCCAAGTTGGCGGCCACGGGCCGGCTCGTTTCCTCCTCGGGCCCAGGAGGCCCCCGTGGCTGGGCTGGGCTGTTTTTCCAATCACGCTCCCCTTCCTCCTGGCCCTGTTTTGTTCCATTTTCTCGGAGTCAGCAGCTTTGGGCGGGGTGGGGTGCCACAGGGGTCATGGCCCCTCAGTCAGGTCCTCAGTTACTGGGTTCTTGTTAGCCCCCAGCCCCTTCTGCCCAGTCGCTCACCCTGTTGTTGAGGAAAAACTGTGGGTCAGAGCAGCCTCAAGGAGTCCTAGCTGTTGGGGAAGCAGAGTCCTGCCCTCAGGGAGTCCTAGACTGATGGGGAGACACAGCCCTACTCTCGGAGCCCTAGACTGATGGAGGAAAACACAGTCCTACCCTGGGTGACTCTCTGATCATAGGGAGAATCCAACCCTATCCCATAGCTATAGGGAGCCACTTCGGAGGTAGGTGGTGGCTCTTACACTTGGAGTTAGGTTTGAAGGGAGCAGGCAGGGAAGGGGACATAGGCTGTTACATGGGGAGCTTGTCCGAACCCCTCTTTCCCTGTTCTTCCAGCCTCAGCCTAAAGCCCCCAGAGGCATCTGAGCAAGATGAAGATGAAGGTTTTGGAGACTGGTCTCAGAAGTCAGAGCAGCGGCAGCTAAACTGTGGGACTGAGGGGCCTGTGGATGGTGGTGAGCCCCCTCAGAGTGCGAGTCCAGAGGAGAAACAGGGAGAAGACAGGTAAATAGGGTTCTCTCTGACCTCAGCCTGAGCCTGGGCTATGCCTCTCTGCAAGCCCAAAGACTATGAAAATTGTAGGGAGGAAAGAAGGGAGCTAGATGGCAGGGTGGCCATTGAGGGGGCTGCAAGGATAAAGCAGTGAGGACATTGCATTCCCAGGCTCCCCAGGGCCAGGGGCCCCATCCTGGCCAGCTGTGGCCAGATGGGGGGGCCGCCACATCAGCACACAGCTGCAGCCCACTTACGTAATGCAGGCGCTGCAGCCCGTGGCCGCCCGCCCTCCCCAGGCTGGCCGAGCTCCATTCCCACGAAGGGGAGCAGGTATTTCCAGATGTGTGCCTGCAAGGCGGCCCAGGGGACACACTTTCCAGATGTGTGGACGTGTGTGCTTGTCTAAATCAGGACGGTCTGTGGATGAGGGGCTGCTAGCAGAACCTTACCCTGCCCTTCCCCTAGTTAAGGGTTAGGTGTGAGAATGAGCCTGTTCACCCCATCATGCCTGGCCAGAGAAAGTCCCCAGCAGTGCTTAGAAGCTGCAGGCTTGGAGGACACTGCCTCGAGTGGACAGGAGCTCAAGGCTGTGCTGTCTAACCCTCTGTGATCTGACCCCTCCTGGACCCTCGGAGGCCTCTAGGCCAGCGGGAGCAACTGCTAAACTTTCTCTCATCCGGTGAACATCCCACTTCCATTTCCTGTACCCCAACAGCCCTCTGTCTATCTGGGGCCTTGGCTCTGAGCCGGCCTGCTGCCCGCCATCCTGGGCACCACTGCCAGCCTCAGTTTCCCCTTTGAGCCCATGGTCTTCCTGCATGCACACTCTGGGTCTGCTGGCTCTTTTGCTTCTATTCAACAGCAGGGGGCACTTTTGATCTTCCAGTGGTGCTCTGCGGCTGCAGCCTCCACCCTAACCCCCCAAAACCCTCCTGGCTGCCTGACTGCCAGCTCCTCAATGGCCCCTCTGTGTGGTCGCTGCTGGCTCGGACCCCAGCCCACCTTGGGCGGTGGGTTTCGGTCTTGGCTGGCATGTACACCGAGGGGCCTGACATCATGGAAAATACAAGAATTTACTATCTTCTCCGGGTTCAGAGCCACTCAAATGCAGAGTCACGCCTGGCTGCCCATTGGTTGCCCCCCCCCCAGGCCCCTCTCCTCAGTAATGCAGTCCCTTTCTCTGGCCTCCTCCACCAGCTGACCCAGCACCCCCAAACACTTTGAGCCTGGGCCCCCACCTCCCTCCCCTCAATGTGCTGTTCTGCTGATCACTTGCCCATATATGAGCAGGGCAGGAGCCCCCAGAGGCTGGCCTCATCCAGATAGGGGTCTGCGGGAGGCTCCAGCCTCAGCACCTGGGTGGCCCTACACAGTGAGGACTGGGCAGTAAGTAATGTCTCACAGGGGCCTTGGTTCCCTATACAGAGGCCCTAGAAGACGGTTGGTCTTGTACAAAGCCCTTAGACAGCCTTCTTCAAAAATGCTGTGGCTGGGCGGGCAAGGCTTGTCACTGAGCCTGACAACCCGAGTTCAGGCCCTGGGACCTACATGGTAAAAGGAGGCCATCTACTCTGCAAGTTGTCCTCTGACCTTTGCACGCGTGTGCATGCAGAGAGAGAGAGAGAGAGAGAGAGAGAGAGAGAGAGAGAATGACTGTGAAACTTTTCTTTTAATGCTGGGGTCTTAGGAGTCCTAGGTACCAACACAGACTACCTCCATTTTACAGATAAGAACCCTGAGGCTTGGACTGGGAAGGGACCAGAACCCAGCAACAAATGGCCCTCTGCAACCTGGAATCAACGTTGCCTCCCTTTCAATAACAGGTTCCCCCAGAATGCTTGTGAAAATCAGACCAGTGACCATGGGCTGCACCAAACTGAAGTCCACCTGAAGGGGCTGAGCCTGAACCAGGGAGAACCCGGTCCAGAAGACACTGTTGGGGATCCTAGGAAAGCAGAGGAAGAGGTGAGGGCCCCCCTAGGTCTGGGGCTGTGATACCCTGTAGGTGCCGTGGACTCAGACTGGCCTGGAAGAGCTATTGCCCCCAGCCCTGGACTTCAGTCTTGCCAGGCCACATTCTTGGAAGGAGGTAAAGCTGGTGACCCCCTGGGCAAGTTCCTCCTGCATGACCCAGAAGACACTTCCCCGCAACCAGCCAGGATTCCAGAGCTGCAGCATGTCAGGGCCAAACCCGACCTGAGGCCCAGGGAGGGGAAGACCGTTGCTCCAACAGGCCCTGGGTGGGGCAGGAGGGTGCAGGGAGGGGTCAACCTGAGCTGCCTGGGGTTTCCTATCCCTAGCACCTGACAAGCCAGCAGCCCAGGACCCCTAGCCCTTTGGTCTTGGAAGAGACTGTTGAAGTGAGCTCATCTCCCCTGAGCCCCACCATCAAAGTAGGTGAAGGCTAAAGTGCCCCTTCTGCTTGCCCATGTCCACTGTGGCTGTCCGAGTTCCCTTTGCCCCTCTGTGCTACGCTGCTAACCCTGTGACACAAAAGTAGGTGAAGGCTAAAGTGCCCCTTCTGCTTGCCCATGTCCACTGTGGCTGTCCGAGTTCCCTTTGCCCCTCTGTGCTACGCTGCTAACCCTGTGACACAAAAGTAGGGCTGAGTCTGTGGTCAGCTCGTTGGGGAAACAGTGAGCTGTCTAAGACCCACACCTCTGCCCACCCTCTACAGCTGGCCGATAGGACAGAGTCCCTGAACCGCTCCATAGAGAAGAGGTGCGTCTGTTTACTCTGACATTCTCCAAGCTAGGATGGGAGAGCCACTGAGGATGGGGATCGGGGCTGTGGAGTTCTAGAACTGCAGAGCTCCGGAAGGGGGTGTAGGAAGGCCAGGAGGGCCCTGGAGGGTCATGTAAGGCTCATACCCCCTTGTTCCACCCCAGCAACAGCGTGAAGAAGTCCCAACCAGCCTTGCCCATCTCCACAATCAACGAGCGCCTGCAGCAGTACACCCAGGCCACCGAGGTGAAGCGCGCAGCCCTCTGTGACCGGATTGCCTTAATATGTCATCATCCATCCCCCCAGCACCTCTCCACCTACGCAACTCAGCCTCCATCCTGTCACGCCTCTCTACTTAACCAATGTCTTTCCATCAACCCTCACTGCCTTCTCCACCAACCCTACACCTGTCATTACAACAGGCACACCTCTGTCCTGTCATACACCCCACTCAACCCATGTCCCTGTCACCATTGAACACACCCTCATGAAACTAGCACTTCATCAGCCTACAAAACTCCCCTACTTAACCAGTGTTCCTCTATCCAACCAGTATCCTCCATCAGCAAAGCTCTTCATTCACACTCATCAGTCAGTACCTCTCCACTCAACCAGCACCCTCTACCTAGCCAGCAGCCTCTACCCAACCAGCAGCCTCTACCCAGCCAGCAGCCTCTACCCAGCCAGCAGCCTCTACCCAGCCAGCAGCCTCTACCCAGCCAGCAGCCTCTACCCAGCCAGCAGCCTCTACCCAGCCAGCAGCCTCTACCCAGCCAGCAGCCTCTACCCAGCCAGCAGCCTCTACCCAGCCAGCAGCCTCTACCCAGCCAGCTCCCCTCTACCCAGCCAGCAGCCTCTACCCAGCCAGCAGCCTCTACTCAGCCAGCAACCTCTACCCAGCCAGCTCCCCTCTACCCAGCCAGCACCCCTCCACCAACGCAATACTCCTGTAGTCGCTGTATATCCCATCAGCCCTCCTCCATCATACACATCACCTTACACAATGACTCCCCATCCTCCAGTGTCCCCAGCTCCCCTCTACCCAGCCAGCAGCCTCTACCCAGCCAGCAGCCTCTACTCAGCCAGCAACCTCTACCCAGCCAGCTCCCCTCTACCCAGCCAGCACCCCTCCACCAACGCAATACTCCTGTAGTCGCTGTATATCCCATCAGCCCTCCTCCATCATACACATCACCTTACACAATGACTCCCCATCCTCCAGTGTCCCTCCATCTCACCAGTGTCCTTTCTTCATCTAACCCATGTCCTTCATCCATCTAACATCCCTCCAGCCCTGAGGCATGCAGCACAAGATGGGCTCCCACGTGACACGATGCACCTGTGTTCTTCAGAACCAGGTGGCTCACAGGGCACCAAATGAGGGACAGCACATCCATCCAGCATGCCTGACTTCATCCCTCCTTCTGGAAACCCCACTAGGGATCAGAGATAAACAAGGGCTGCAGGTACCCCTCTGAGGCTCACCATGGTGACTGTCCTGGGGCTCTTTCTCTTCCTTAGACTGCTAGCCGAACCCCCAAGCTGTGCCGCCAGCCCTCTATAGAGCTGCCCAGCATGGCCGTGGCCAGTACCAAGAATCTTTGGGAGACGGGGGAGGTGCAGACTCAGTCCACTGCCAAGATACCCTCCTGCCAGGTAGGGCCCCTCCCCAGGCAAGCCGGGATGGGATGGCCGAGTGTGGGAGGTCAGTCATCACGGGGCGCTCTTGGATAAGCAAGCAAGGGATGTCTAGGGTGACGCTTGGATGAAGCTTCTTCCACCCTGCCCTGGTGAGCAGGTACCATGCCCTCCTTCGATCCCTGACAAAGGCCAGGTGGGTGGGTCCTCCACTCTGTAGGCCGGCAACACCGGGCAGACAAGCAGGCCCTGTGGCTCGTGTCTGCCCTCACGGCCTCTACGTCTGCCCCAGGATATTGTGGCTGGAGACGTGAGCAAGAAAAGCCTGTGGGAGCAGAGAGGAGGGGCAAAGGCATCATCCCCCATCAAGGTAGGTCTCCACATGCTGGGCACAGCCTGGGCGTGAGCAAAGATGGCTCCAACTGTACCCCATCCCCGAGGACTTCCTGAAGGCAATGGGATCTCCCTGCCACAGTTGTCTCCTTGACTCTGGGTTTCACTCAACAGAGCACTCCATCTGGGAAGAGGTATAAATTTGTGGCCACTGGACACGGAAAGTATGAGAAAGTGCTTGTGGACGAGGGTTCAGTACCCTAGGCTACACGTCTTGGTGAGTCCAGGACCTGAACATGACAAAACAGGTCATTTGGGGACATACTGACACAACGGGGCCTGCTTGTCCATAGCTCGGGCCCTGAGGGCCAGCGACCTAGCCTCTGAGTCAGCCACATCTTCTGTTTAGCCACCAGTTCTGTCTTCCTGGCTCTGGGAAGCCTGAAAGTCCATCCCCTCAAGAAAGATCAGATCACCCCAGCCACCACTCACCCTTTCAGGGTCTTCCGCCATGTCCGGTGGGGCTTGTTGAGGAAGCAAAGGCAGCCTAGCCACTGCAAACCAGTGGTAGAGAAGGTGGGCAGGGATCAGCCCTCGGGAGTGTTGGGTTACTGTGCACCAGGAGCCTGAGGGTCCATAAAGGAGCAACTTGGCTTGGCCCCCCTGCCTAGGCGAGGGTCTCTGGGGGACACAGAGATGATGACTGCATGGGTACATGCGTTTATTAGTGGTGCAGAGTTTATTCCACAGCCGTAGTACCCATCACATCTGGGATGTGGCTGCCTACCTGGCCCTTGCTTCCTTCCCCTGTTGATTCCTGCTGCTGTAGTGGCTGTGGCAAGAGGCCTCTCTGGGCCCTTCTGAGTCCTTCCCCTCACAGTTCATGTTCTATCTGAGTCCAGCACATCATAGGGGTCTCTCCAGTGTCTGGCCCCAGCCTCTTGGAGTCTCTGGTTTGGCTGCTTTCTCAGCCCAGGGCTTACCCAGCTGTTGAGTCTTCACTATGACTAGCCTCCGACTCCTGATCTTCAGCCCTCCTAAAAAGCCCCTTACTGCCAGGGAGGCTCTGGCCACAACATCCACTCCACACAGGAGGATATCTGTCCCCAAACAGAAGGGAGGGGTCTACTAGCCTGGCCATAGGGAGGCACAGGCTACCCTGAGGCCAGTCCTTGGGCCCAACCCTTGCCTCTTGATACTTTTACCCTCAGTCTCCCCTGCTAGACTCACACTCTCCCTCCTGCGTTCCATTCCACATCCTAATCTGCCACCAGCCATGTGTTCCCAGCTTTGTCCGCCTCTCCCACCAACTGCCCTATGTCCACCCAAATGGCTCCTCTCAGCTCCCAGCTCGCAGCACCCAGTACCCAGCTGCCATGGCCCTGCACCTCCCTAACTTCCTGTGTTCACTCGTGAAAGCCAAGGCCTCACTGTATTCTCAGTCTGTCCACCCCACAGTCCAGACCACAGAGGCCGCTCTGGCCACCTCATTGGAGCCTCCAACCTGTTGCTGTCCGGTTGAAATTCTTGGGCTGGGGGCTCAGCTCCAGGATGGAGCAGAGGGTAGGAGGAGGCCGAACAGCTTCCTGAAGCTTCCGGGCATTGAAGCGAGGCCAGTACAGAGAGGGCAGGCGAGCACGGCCAGATAGGGGATGCTGTCCGTCCCCAGGCCCCACGGAGCGGCCACTGTGGGATTCAGCCAGTGACATGCGGTACAGAACTGCGTCCCACATCCTGGAAGCCCGAGAGGCAGGGGGCCGGGTGCTCACAGGGACCAGCACTTCTGGCTGTGTGGGCTCCGGGATCAGCTCCGGCCCTGGTAACGGGGGCTCCTCTGTCTCCTCCATCAGCTGTTTCTTCAGACGTGTCCAGCCACTGAGCCGGGGCTTGGGCGTGACTTTGGGGACAGGGCATGGGTGGGAGCCTGAAGGAGCTGAGACAGCTGGGGCACTAGAGACACGCTTGGCCTCTAGGGCAGGACCGGCTATGGGAGGCTCCTCCAGGCACTCTGCTTCGGGAGTTACAGGGGCTGGGCTATAAGGCGAGGGGCCAGGAGAGTGGTAGGTGGGAGCTATTGGCACCACCACCCTGGCACCCGTCTCTCTGGACACTGAAGTCTGGAAGCTGGGTGACGGCCTTGCTATAGGGGGCTCCTCAGGCCCAGGACTTGCTGCCTGAGCCCCAGCAGGTAGTGGGCGGATGTGTGCTACTGGGATCAGCGATTGGGTGATGGGGGTACACTGGCCTGTATCTCCATCCAGAGCCATCCTGGGGGACTCAGAGGTCCCAGTATGTGGGGATGGTGACAGCTGGATATGCACCTGGGTGATGTGGGTGCCTCCTGCTCCAGGGGCCGAAACGTGAGCAAAATCACTGGGAGATCGAACAGATTCTGGGGCTGGGGCTTCAAGCTTTGCAGGGGCCTTGAAATGAGTGGCCAGAGACCTTTGCTGGGGGAGGTTAAAGGAGAAAGTGGATCTCTGTAGGGGTGAGGCCACGTGGTGGATGATGGAGGTATGTGGGGAACAGGGTAGGGGGGCCACCACAAGAGGGGCCTCAGCAGGACATGGGGCCTTGGTGGGACAGGGGGTCTCAGCAGCACATGGAACTGTGGTCTCCAGATCATGGCTGGCCTCACTCACAGGGGATAGGGAGGTGCGGAAGGCCCCAGGTGGGGTGGGGACTGTCCCCACCATCTTCTTCCGAGCAGCTTTTCTCAGAAGTTTCTGAAGGCGCTGGTTGTCCTTTCCTGGCTTGGGCAGCAGGGGTGGCGGGGCTCCCGGGGGGCCCTCATGTCTTTGGCCTCCTGCTGCTGGAGGCCTCGACATGACTGAGACGAACATCACTGGTCTGGGGTAAAGGAGAGAGACAACAGTCAGGACAGCTCTTTTGTGCTCTCAGGAGGGGCTCAGTAAATGGTCTCCCACTAGCCAGGATCAGGGGAGGCTGTGTAGATTTGGTTGCTACAAGCCGCCAGAAACTACAAGGTACTGTCTAAGCTTATGCATCAGCCACTGTGAATGGCTTCTTTGTACCCTGGTAGAGAAGTGAATGTACAGAGGCTCCAGGTCACTCAATGGGTAACAGAGGCTGGAACCTGCTTCCAGGGCTCTGTCTTCTGATGGCCCAGCCCAAAGCTGGCCCACCTGGAGCACAGACTTGGGCCAAGATGCAGGATCAGAGCAGAGACCCAGTGGTGAACTTCGAGCAGGATGCCTGTGCCTTGCCAGCTGCTGGCCAGTAGTGGGAAGTGGGAAGTACAGGCTGTCCACAGACACGTGAGGGGCTCCATGCCGTCTCCGACCCGACCACAGGCGTGTCGGTCTGCTATGCGACAGTGGTGAGGGGTGGCAGCCAAAAGGCTTGGGCAAGTTGACATTGTCAGAGGAGAGGTAGATTGGCCAGAAGGTAGGAGCAGTTTTTGCTGAGCTCGCCGAATGGGATATTCCCACAGCCCCCCTGCCTAGGGTGGTCCTGGTCAAGACGCCAATCTTGGCTTCTGGGCGCCACGTGTTTGCAAGGACGTTGACAAATGGCATATGGGCTGAGCTTGGCCGTCTGGTTTGGGGCGGAAAGAGGCCTCGGGCTGCTGCAGTGCGGGCTGGCTCTACGGAAGCAGAGACAAGCCCTGGCAAGGGGCCTGGAGGGGTCTACCCACACTCGCTCCCAGCTGCTGGCAGCCTCGAGGGGGCTGGGACTTGGGAATTGGGGCACCCCGAGGGGTCTGGCTCCTGGGGACCACATGGGTAGGTGCAGCATTTCTTCCTGAGCCAGCCCAGGCCCAAGACAGAACGTGCCCTGAGAAACAGGTCTCCCCAAGTGGCCACTGCAAGCAGGAACTTCCCCAGGGAGTAGGAAGGGGCATGATGATGGGATCCAATGTCTACTAGGGCGATAGAGGCATGGGGGTGGGTCATGACCTCTCTTCTGGCCCCAGCCTAATGCACCCCATACCTTTGCCTGTGCTTCAGCAGGTGTAGGTGAGTGTTCCCAGGGGAGACTCCAGTCAGATGCCACCCCACCCCGGCCAAGAAGTCGCTTCCCGTTGCCAGCCTTACCTGCTCTCGTGCCTCCGACAACCCGACTGCCACCACCTGCTCCTTTTTCTCCTGGACCCTCTGTCCTCTATTTCCTCCCCCTCTCTGATTCCCTCAACTCTCTCTTTCACCATCAGCCTAAGAGACCACCCTCTAGATGGGCCAAGATCTCCCAAAGGAAGCTGGAGGAGAGAAGGCCAGATCCCACCCAGATGCAAGGGACTCCTGCCCCTGTGCTGAGTGCTTGTGTCCTCTCCTGCCCCATTTTCAAACACCTCATGTTGTGTAATAAAGCTCCCTGAGTGCCCCCCATGCCCTGGCTCTCCTGTGCTCACTAACGGGGGAGAGACAAGAGAACAGGGTTGTCAGGACAGAAGGACCATGTCTGTTGACCACTCTACCCCATACTGCAAAGCTCTGCAGGCAACCACCTGTCCTGTCCTGTGGCCTTACACAGTGTTGGGTTCCAGGATCTGAGGTGTGGAGTGTTCAAATTGGGGTATCAGTAATGGATATGACCCACATTCCCCTTCTAGAGCGTTGATAAAACTTCCTTGCCTGAACCAAAATAGACCTCACAGCACCTGAACCAGACTACTTCCTCTGTGCCTGGCGGTGTCACTGAAGATAAGTGCCACCACAGGGCATCCCCATCTCATCAGGAGGGGCTCTGTGAAGGCTTGGTGGGTGAACAAGTAGATGGATAGATGGACGAAGGATGGATGGGTAGACAGCTGTGTGGATGCGTAGATGATGGATGAATGGATAGACAGATGAATAGGTAGGTGGATGGGCAGGTGAGAGATGGATGGACAGGTAGGTGAATGGGTAGACATGAATGGCTGGATGGACAAATGGATTGATAGGTAAGTGGATGGGCAGGATAATAGATGGATGGATGGACAGGTAGGTAGATAATGGACAAATGGATAGATGGATGAATAGGTGGACGGGCAGATAATGGATGGAGAGGTAGGTGAATAGGTAGATATGGATGGCTGGATAGATAGATGGATGGACAGGTAGGTGGATGGGTAGATTAACAGATGGATGGAGGGACAGGTGGGTTGATAGGTGAATGGATGATCGGGCAGATGGGTGGATGACTATATGTCGGATGAATGGATGGACGAATGGGTGCATGAATGGATGATTGGATGGGTGAGTTGAAAGATGGGTGTATGGATGAATTGCTTGATAGGGGACAGGCAGGTAGAGGGGTGGGAATACAGATGATTGATGGACAGTAGGTAGGGGGATGATGGATAGATGAGTGAATGGGTGAATAATAGATGGAAAGATGAATGGGCAAGTAGATGGTGGGTAGGTGGGTGAGTTCATGGGTGGGTGAACGAATGGATGGACAGATAGATGGGTGGGTGAATGGGTAAATGGATGAATGGGTGGGTGAGTGGGTAGATGGACAGATGGGTGATGGATGGATGGATAAATGACAGATGGACAGATAGATGGATGGGAGGTGGGTAATGAATGGATAGGTGAATAGGTGAGAGGTTCAGAGGTGGGTGGATGGATGGATGATGGGTGGATGGGTGAGTAGATGGATGGGTGGGTAGATGGATGGGTGGGTAGATGGATGGTGGGTAGATGGATGGTGGGGAGATGGATGGGTAGATGGATGGTGGGGAGATGGATGGGTAGACGGATGGTAAGTAGATGGATGGTGGGGAGATGGATGGTGGGGAGATGGATGGGTAGACAAATGGTGGGGAGTTGGATGGTGGGGAGATGGATGGTGGGTAGATGGATGGTGGGGAGATGGATGGTGGGTAGATGGGTGGGGAGATGGATGGTGGGGAGATGGATGGTGGGGAGATGGATGGATGGGTAGATGGATGGGGAGATGGATGGTGGGGAGTTGGATGGTGGGTAGATGGATGGGGAGATGGATGGTGGGGAGATGGATGGATGGGTAGGCTGGCAGATGTGTTGGTGAATGAGTGGACAGTTGGTAACTGCATAGAAGACGGTGAGAAGAGAAGAGGTGAGAGAGAAGGGGAGTAGTGGGTGTGAGAGGACAAGTGAGTGGGTGGTGGCTGCAGAAAAGAGCTAATAAGAGGTAGGCTGGGGTGTCCTCCTGGGGGACTCCCTCCCCTGGCCAGGCCCTCACTGGGGCCTGGCTCTGAACCCTGTTGCCTTCTGGAGCTCCTTGACTGCTTATGGTCCAAGCTTGACCATAAGAACCTGCTTAGCCATTCAGAACCTTGACTTTCTGAAAGCTTCAAACCCTGCCTACCTTAGGAAATGCACAGCTCAGGAAGATTAAAGCTCAGCAGATAGAGCTGCCAAGCAGGGAGGCAGATGGTTCCATCCCTCCTGTACGCAGCGTCACCATGGGAGAACATCCAGGGTCCTGCCCTGCTCAACCAGGAGCCTCTCCAGGACACAGGGCACTCCCTGCCTTTCCACTCAGGAGAATGGTGAGCGGGCAGAGCTGCTTCAAGGACAACAGGACAGAGAGTGAGACACTAGCATGGGATCAAGTGGGCACGGCGAGCAGCAGGGTCCAGGATATTCAACATGCCATGCTTCCCTGACTTGCCCAGCCTCTCGCTTAGGCCTCAGGAGGAGGACACAGGGTCTGTCCTCCGAGTCCAACTCCACTAAATGGTGCTCAGGTTTGAGGTGTGGAGTCCACTGCTTGCTGTAGCACTGCCCACCCCTGGTGAGACCCCAGCTAAGGATGCCCCGGCCTTCCATCCTCCCATCTGCCTCCTGAGGGACCCAACAGCAACTGCCTACTCCTGCAGGCCTCACTCAAAGTAAAAACCCAAGCACACAGCAGATGCCCTGATACCTGCAGAATCAATCAGTGTGCTTCAGAACCATGAAAAGCCATCAGACACAGGGACAGCTGCTGCCTGGTTTGCAGTGGCTGAGTCCCAAGTACCGTATCAGCTACTCTTATCCTAGGCTTGGCAGAGCCAGCCACAGTAGGTCAACCAGGGGCACTGAGTGAGGCTTAGGGTTTACAGGTTCCTCCACTCTCGGCCCCCTTAGCACCCATTTTGAAGGGCTTCTGCCCACCCCACCATCCCGGAGGTTACTTACCCACCCAGGCCACTGGCACCAAGACACCAGGAGGACAGGCCCTTTTTAGCCTCCTCTGTCGCCTGGGCTCAGCTCTGCACACACCAACTTTGAAGAGTCCCCCACAAGCACTCCATACCCTAGGTCCTCAGTTTCCTTCTGGGTGGAAGTCCACCCACCACCCGACAGACTATCCTTGGCCTCCACAAAGGTCTCCAGTTCTCCCCAGCTCCTCGGGGAAACTTCTGCCCACCCAGCCCCAGCTAGGCCAAGTGGGATGTGGAGTGGGTTACCTGGCATGTATTATCTGGCCTGCTTAAGTCCTTGGTGGCTGTCAGCAGTGGGTCCAGTGGTGCCCACTCTATGCTGTCCTGCTGTACCTTGGGCCTGATGCCCTGAGGAGGAGGTAACTGTTACCCAAAATAAGACTTGCCTTGTTTCTCTGACCTCATCCAGAGCACCTGCCAAAGGCTCCCTAAGTGGGCAGCCACCCTCCCCTGCTGGCCATGCAGGGCTACTGCAAAGAGGGTGGCATGGCCACCCACAGGCCTCTAAGGACCCTGACTTCTCCCAGGCAAAAGCTGCCGGATACAGAGTTTCAGCAAGGGCCTCAGACTGGCCCAAATTCTCCCAAACCTACTGCCCACGTGCACCTCAGCTGAGCCGCACACCGAGCCTTACTCGCCAGGGATGCTGGCCTGAGAAGGGAGGCTGGCCCCACCATAGGAGAGACTTGGAGGGCCCCTAGGCACTATCATGGGGCTTTCATAAACTCCATCTGACCCCCAAGGCCAGAGAACTGGTTAGAGTGAACCAGGCATTCATGCTGTGTGGGGCTTGCAGAATCCTCTCCCATCTGAGGACATGGATGGATACAGGGGGAGGCAGGGGCTCTGACTGGGAAGGAAGGGATGGCCCAGCAACTTCAGCCTTAAGGGGCTTCTAAGGGGCAGGTTCTCAGAGCAGAGGAGAAGAGGAGGTTGAGTCCGCAGACCAGGAGGTTGCCCCCTGCCCCCGGCCCGTGACCACAGGCTAGCTCTTGCATGCCTCTGATACTGTCTAGCTTCCGTCTCCAAGATGTAGAAAGCAGTTGAGGGGGTAAATCCCACTCTTCCCGAAGGCCTGAGATCTGAATGAGACTGGGCCACCATGACCCTCCTGTAGGCTATCTTGATGTCCTTAACCCTAGGATGCTGGAGGACAGGAGCCTAGGGTTCACCTGGTCACTTCCTTCACACTTGACATTGACTTCCCTGAACTGGGCAGTTCCATAGACCCCATCAGCCATGCCCAGTCCGTGTACTCTGGGGAGGGTCGGGGGAGTGGGAAGTGCCAGGCAGTTTTCTCTCTGCTTAATGCCTTGGTTTCCTGAGAGGAAGGGCCATCCAGACACAAAAGGACCATTGGAGACCCAGCAGAGGTGTCTGTGGCTGGATGGTGCCCCCTGGAGTCCTGAGGAAAAAAGGCTAGGCTTTGTGGGCTCATGGCCCAGCCTGCTCAGAGCCCAGCAGGCCCCGGGCCCCCAGACAGAAAGATGGCCTCTGGAGCTCCACCATTTGTCAATAAGCCTCCAGACCAACAGCAGAAGCACGACTTGGCCTTGGGAGGCCCCGACCACTGTAGAAGTCGGACAGCGGAGCCACCACAGGGCTTAGGTCATCATTTCTCTGAACCTTTCATGCTATGTATCCAAATGGTGTCCATTTGGAGAAATGGGCCTGATTGCCAAGGACCTCAGTCTGATGGGGGCTGGGGACCCCGGGGCCTTAATTCTGGGGGCACCAAGGACTGTCTTTCTGGTGGAGGAAGTAAGGCAATGGGTATCACATGGCATTGGACCCTTGACCTCAGTGAAGCATCCATGCCTACCTACTACCCACGCAGGGGAGCCTGAAGCCCCATCCCAGCCTTGGGCTCCACCCCAGGGTCATCCAATCCATTCCTCCTCCCTTCCCCAGTCCATCAAGTATGTGCCCACTGCTAGGGCGGGAGGGGTAAAAATAGCAGCTGACACCTTTCTGGGGCAGGCGGGGCCCTCGCCTTGTCCTCTAAGCACGTCTCCTCCATCCTTGCCTCCTTCGGCCTCTTCCTCTCTGGCTATTCCTATACTTGGTCAGGGGCCTGCACAGGCACACCCTCCTTCTCCCCATGCCCCATGCCCTGGCCACCCATCTGTTGGCCAATGGGCTGCCGGGGAAGATCGAATGTCACTATAACATGAGGGGGTGAGGCTGTGTGACAGTGACTGCTGCTGGTCCTGTCCACAGGAGCCCCCAGCCCTTCTCAGACTCAACTGCAGGTAGGTATGAATGCCAACGGCCTGCCTAGGGTGGGTGACACTCAGGTGGACCTGGGCCCCATGCTGCATTACAGGTGCATGACTAGAGGCGTGGTGCCTGAAGCCAGGTGGCCAAGACCGAGGTTCTGACACAGGGCCATGCTGTTGTGTGAACCTCAGGATGACATTGAAGAAAACTCCAAACCAGAACAAAAGGGTCTGGAATGAGGCAGTGGGGAGGGGTCTCGGGAGCCTGATGGGGGAGTGGTTAGAAGGCCTCCTGCTGCAGGGCAGGAGACATTCATCAGGGACTGCCCAGAGCTGGGAGGGCTGCCTGCTGGGATGCAGCTGTGTGCCCCCACCCCTTGGGCTCTGTGTGGGTGCCCTGAGGACAGGAATGGGATGTAGTTTATCCCAGGAGCCTAGAGCTTTGAGCCCTGATCTACTGTCATGACCTAGAGACAAAGGGCTTACTTATCTCAGGTCACCCAGGAAGGGATTCAAAGGAAGAGATAGCTGGGCTCTAAGTGGCCTTGGGGCAGCTTCCTAAGGTCCAGGTCAGGGGCAGACCGGAGCCAAACTGGGGCACCACAGGGAAGGGGAGGGATGGGGCCTGAGCACAAAGCTCACATCCCACCTTGCTCGAGGCTAAGAAGAACAGGTGTTCCCAAGAGGCCCCAGCCTACACCTCTTGATCCCAGTCTTTCTGAAATCCCCGAGGAGAGGTCCCCGACTTTTCTAGCTTTCTTGAGGCTCTTAGGAATCCCGGGAGGAGATGGGTCCAGGGTTGGTGTGTGTGTGTGGTGGGGGGGTCTGGACCCAAGGCAGGGGTGTGATCAAGATCCCACGGCAAGTAAGTGCACCAGGGCCTGTTGCTCCCCACCCTACCCCTCCAGTCCTTGGGTTTTGTCACCTTTGAAGGAAAGGAGGATGGCATGTACCCCAAGGAGTCTGACCTCACGGGCTATTTTCACATACGTCCCCTCTGAGGCCAGAACCTTCCACTGGACAACTGGTCTCCCTCTCAGCTGTTGATTGGTCATCCTTGTCCTTGTCCCCAACCCCCCCCGACGCTCCCCAACTTACAGGGACATTGATACAGGCTTGTGGGGGGAGCACAGTAGCCCAAGCGGGCCTCCAGGAGCTCCTCAGAGAAGTAGGAGCCTCAGTTTCCCCACCTGGAAGGAAGGCCCTTTGCTGCCTTGCCTTGGGAGGGTACAGGCGCCCCCGCTGGATGCCTACAGAAACCAGGAGAGGGGCCAAGATGGCTTGGTTGCCCTCATTACCCTGCCTCCTGCTGTCTTGGGTTTCGGGGCAGAGGAGCCTTGTGAATTTTAATGCCTATTTTTGGACTCTTCAGCTGCTACTGGCTCTGCTCCTTGTAAATGCACCCCACCCCACCCCTGGCCTGTGGGCAACACGGTCCCCCTCCCTGCACTTTTGACAGGTGTGTGGGCCCATCGGAGACCAGAGCTGGATGAAGCAGGGTGGGGCTCAGGCTCTACCACTGTACCCCACTGACCTTCCCACTCCACAGACAGTCGTCCCACCGAGAGGGCAGTGAAGGTGGCATCAGGGGGGTTGGCAGGGACCAGGGCAGGGCCAGCTGTAGGGCTGGTTGGCAGAGGAAATAATCAAGGCTGCTCATGGTTCATAGAGTCTCACAGAGGAGCTCTGGGATGAGCCAGGGCTGAAGCTGGTGCCTGCCCAGGGTCTCCCAGATATCTGCGGGTTAATTTTTACAGGAAGCTTAATTTGGTCTGGAAAAGCTAGCTCCCACCTTAACACCAAACTGCGATGCATTTTTAGCTAGTGAAGCTGTTTTCTTATACTTCAAGTCCGCTGTGGGATGTTGTCATTAACTTTGTTTTTCAAACCCAGAGCCATCACTTCTGATATAGCCGCTAGGGTGTTCCAGGCCCTGGCCACTGCAGGCATGTGCGGCGGCCGGCTCATGGAGGACCATCCCTGACTTCACTTCCCTGTGGCCACCGCACCTGGGCACAGCACTGAGAAACCTGGGGTGCCGTTGCCTCAGTCCACTCAGCACATGCATGTGAAACTCCAGCAGTCCACAGAGAAGTTGTCTAGGCCCCCTGAGTTCAGGGTCTCCGTATCGTACAGAAAAGAGGAGACCAAACAGCTTGAGAGCTCTGTGCTTTAGGGGAGGGGGTCCTCAGAGGCTTGTGGAGAGCACTAAAGAAACTTTGGGGTACTCTAAAGGGGACCTGGGCCCTCAGAGAAACCATGAGGAGTTTGTATTCAATCAGACAAGAGTAGTTCTCACTGGGCTGAGGGCCTGGCAGACTTAGGTCTGTATCACCTTGGAGAAGCTGGGTTCAGCCATCTTGGGATGGTTCCCCAGCCAGAGGTCCCCAACTCAGACCAATAGTTTATCCCTAGGTTCAGATGTTCCTGCAGGCCCTCCCTGACCTGAACATTCTGGATGATCTTCCATGACCAGGCTGTAGAGAGGACATCTGCCCGGGGTAGAATGGACACTGCAGCCTTCTAACAGCCAGCCGGCTCCAGGAGCCAGGGCAGAAAGGAAGGAATTGGAGTCGTAGGGCTAAAAGGGGCCCAGTCAGGACAACCAAGGAGTGGTCCTCAACTGCAGTCAAGACTGTCCCTTCTAATCCTCCCTGGCTCTGAGATCCTCACCCCCTTCCAAGGCTTCTAAACCAGGGCAATTCCTAACTGTCCCCTCTATTCTCACCCCCTCTCCAGACACAACCCACCGCCACCATGTCTGACGAGGAAACGTGAGTACCCTGCTGTGTGGACTGGACCCCTGGCGCCTGTGGACGACTGTGCCAACTCAGAAACTCATCATCTTTTCTCTCTCTCTCTCTCTCTCCCCTTCCATCGCCCTGACAGTGAACAGGTTGAGGGTGAGTGTCACTTTTCTCTTTACTTCCATCTCTGGACAGAAGTTACCCACAGGGAGGGGCCTTGACTGGACAGTACTTGTCCCCTTGGGGAGGAAGTCCCAGACCAGCTAGATCAACCAGGGGGCTTCAGAGGCATCCCCCTCCTGACGGTGCTGTATCTCTGACTTCCTCTTTCCTCTGAGGTGGTCACACCTCCACCTCTGGACCTGCACACGAGGACTCAAGTGTCTGTGCAGCTCCTCCGCCCCGTCTTTTCACCCTTGGTCATTGTCTTGAGTGTAGGAGGACATGGCATCCAGGGACACTCAATGTCACCCTTCTGGCTGAGACACCTTCCCCTGCAAGGCCACAAAGTGTGCGAGTGTTTGTGTGTGTGCGTGCGTGCGTGCGTGCGTGTGTGTGTGTGTGTGTGTGTGTGTGTGTGTGTTTGCACACAAGCTTGTTGGGACCAGAGATGTGAGCACCTTGTATTTTTTGAGACAGGGACCCTCAATGAACCTGGAACTTGCTAATTAGGCTACACTGGCCACACCAGCAAACCCCAGGGATCCTCCCCTCACCACCTCCCCAGCACCGGGATTGTAAGAATGTGCCGCTATACCTGGCTTTTTATGCAGATCCTGGGACCCAACTCAAAGCTCTTCACGGATGGAGTCATCTCCCAACCCACACCCCATCCCTAACCAGCAGGAACACAGGCTAGTCCAGGGACAGTGCAGACTGGTCCCTCCACCACCTTGCCGTCCCCAGGCCCACTCTGCTAACACGGCCCTCTCTTTTGTTTTGTCCCGGTACAGAGCAATATGAAGAGGAAGGTAACTTCGGAGTCCCTGGAAGCCCTCAGCCTGCCCCAGGACTCCTCTGAAGGCCCATCCTTGGGACGGCCTTCAGGGTCCTCCCTGATTTGACAGTTAGCTGTCTCCTTTCCTCGTCATTAATTCTCCATTAACCATCAGCATTCATCTTCCCTATGTTAATGACTAACGCCATTATTTAATTAACGGTCAATGGTTGATCATTAATTAAATCATTAACCTCCTACCTCTTCAATTGATTAATAGATACTCATTAATCACTCACAGCTGCTCCCATGATCACCGTGTCCATTGTGTAAAGTGGGCTGGGGTCTGGCTATAAAAACTCATTAATATCAGGGGTCTTGGTCTGTGCACTGCTGCCTCTCAGAGTCTCTGATCTGTCTCTCGGACTCTCCATCTGTCCAATGGTGTTTCTCTGTCTCTGAGTTACGATCTCTGTGCCTGTTTCTCTCTGTCTCTTTCTGTCTCTCTCTTCCTTGTCTCTGTTTGTCTCTCTATCTCCTGCCTGTCTCTATCTCTGTGTCTCTCTCAGCATCTCATCTTCACCGTACCCTTGGGCTGACTTGGAGACCCCTCCCTGGCTCTGTCATGCCTGGGCAGGCAAAGCACTGAGCACAGGCGCACCTGGGAGCAGACCAGCGCAGTGGTTCCCAGGCCTGACGGCTCTGCCTGCTCCTGGCACCTGCTGAGCCTGGGGAGGCTTCACACAGCTCACCAGGCAGGCCATCCTGTAAGGGCTGCTGGGTGCTATGTTTTGAAAATATTTTGAAAACATCTGCTACCTTAACAACCCGAGCAAAGATTTTGCTGCCGAAAGGTAGAGAGGCTGGTTTTGCAGTGGGAAATGTGTCTCCGGGGGCCATCCTTTCTTGGGTTCATGCAAGAGGGTCTCGTTTCTTCGAAACCTCTTGATGCCAACTTTGCTTCCTGACAGCTAGATGAGACCTCCCAGGTCAGAAATGGGCAGAGTCCTCAGTTTCCCCATGGCACAGGGCTTTGGCCCTGGTCCTCATTTCCTTCCCCAGCAAAGCCAAATCACAGACACCTGACTATGGGATGTAGGGTGTTGGGGGCCAGGCCCCAGGAGGTGGGAAAGGGTGCAGGTTCAGTGCCCCAGCAGGGCCAACAAGGGCTGATGCCGGAAGGCCTCTGTTCAGTGCCACTGATTGCTGCAGGCCAGACACACGGTCTGGCGGCTTGTCCTGTCAGCCTAGGAGAACCCAGGAAAGCCCCTGTTCTAACATCTTCTTCCTCTCTCCCACCTGCCACCTCTCTGTCACCTTTGCTCACCTTCAGAGGAGGCTCAGGAGGAAGGTGAGTAGCTCCGGGACCTGACCCCCACCCTGAGCCTCCCTGCCCTTGTCCTTCGCCCTCCTGGTGACCTTGGTGTGACCCTCCTTTCACGGGGCTGGGACTCCAGCCCTTGCCTCTAAGGACCTGCTGTGTGCTCCTGTCTAAAACCTATCCTCTCTCCTCCCCATCACCCTGCACTCCCTGGCAATTCCTCGGCCGCAGAAGTCCAGGAGGAAGGTACGAGAACAAGGACTTCTGGTCCCCATGTGGAGCCCAGGGTCTGGCTGGAGCCATGTGGGATGGTGGAGAGGGCAGGGAAGCAGGGAGGCGCCAGCCAGCCAAGGGGCCCCCCATGTGGCCCCACATAACCCACTAACCATGGCCAATGCTTGACCAGAGAGGACTGTAAGAACACAAGGAGCATAGTTCCCTACCTCAGAGAGGGCAGCCTAATGAAGGGGCAGTGGGGGACACTATAGGGCCAGGGTTGGGCTGTAGCCTTTACCCCAGAGAGTTCACTGGGCCTATGGTGGTGACTAACACCTTTGCTAGATGAGAACCCTGGGGCAAGATGTCAAAAGAACTCAGGGCATAAGAGAAAGAGATAGGAGAAGCCAGAGGCCCTGCTGCCTGACCCGAGGCAAGGAAAGACCAAGTCCTCTCAGGCCTCCTTCCTGGCTAACCATCAGCCCCAAGGTCAGCCCCAGGACAGGCACCAGTCCAATCTCTTTAGAGGCTATGCCAGGCAGCGGCCAAAGGAAAGGCTTTTTTCATGTAGCCCTGGGATGGCCAGAAATGAGTATCTTGGCCAGGTCTTAGGTTCTCCTCCCTTGGGGTCCAGGGGCCTCAGGTTAGGCCACAACCTAGGCTGGGGCCTAGCTGAGGACAGACAGGAGGTGGGTGGACAAGCAAAAGGATTGGGAGCTCCTCAGTGAGACGCCCCAACAGAAACAAAGCTACTGTCCCAACCCTCATCTCAGCTTCCCCACTTGTGAGGCAGGACAAGTCCGAGGTGGGTTCAGTTCCCCTCAGTTCCTCTTGCTCCCAAGTTTCAAGGGGGCCCAGGACCAGGGTGTGGGGTCAGGGGTGGCAGGACCCCACTAACTCTGACAGTATCTTGCTCGCTTCCTGCATGAATCCCACCCCTTGGCCTCTCGGCGACGGGCTGTTTCCTTTTAACCTCGGATCCCTTCTCCTCTCTGACCTCTGACCCGCGGTTTGCCTCTTGTTCCATGGCCCTCCTTAGCCCCTGAACCAGGTAGGTGACACAACTTTGATGCCACATGACATGTGTGGTCGTGTTGTGGGGGGCATGTACAGGAGCAGGCCAAGAAGGAACAAGAGGGGGCCGTGTAATTCACTCACCGTCTGTCTCTACTCATCACCTATCCCTTCCCCTCCCCTTTGCCCACACCGGCCCCCACTCACTCATTCTCTCCCTCCCTTTCTCCTCCCCTGGTGCTGCTCCACAGAGGAAGTCCAAGAAGGTAGGTCCAGGCCCACCTCACAGCCCGCGGGGCCTTCCCCTCCTCCCTTTCCCTTCTCTCTCTGCCTGCTTCCTGCCCCTTTCCTACATCCCCACTACTGACTAGGCTGTGCTGGCCTCTGGGCTGGGGACAGAACAGACTGTGGGAGTTAGCCTGGTCTGCTGGCTCAGGTGGCTGACAGTGGCGGCGGCCCGTTGTTTAAGGGCTAGGAGCAGCAAGCAATGTCTTCAGGGTCCTCCGTGGGGAGGCGAGGACCTAATACACAGGCTGCCCTGGGTCCGCAGAGTAGCCTTGGGAGGACTGTGCTGGGGCACTCTACTCGGCCCCACCAGGATGGGTAGAGACAGCCGAGGAGGGGCAAGGGGATGGCCCCCACCCTACCCGGTATATCAAGCCAGAGGGAGGAAAGGAGGGGTGAGGCTGAGGCAGGGCAGAGGGGCAAATGGGGTGAAACGGAAAGTCAGGCTGAGGCCCGAGGTGGGGATGTGGGGGACCTGGAACAGCCAGGGGCCATGCATGAGAACAGGCAACCAGTCAGGTTCCAGCATCCCACCCAGCGCCTGGGCCCCAGCCAGACACACCTGGCAGGCAGGCAGGAATGAGGGGCCCGGCGGCAGGGCGGGTTACACTAGGGGAGGGAAGAGGGGGCTGCCTTGGGCGCCTGAATCAGGCCCTCCGGTTTCGCTCTGCCTCAGCGGAGGGACAGGTTCCCAAAGGCTGAGTCTGCCAGGCGGCCACCTGAACAGGAACATGCTAGAGGAGGGACCGAAGCTTCGGGACCTAGGACACCAGGCTCCCTGGGACCAGAGCTGAGGCTGGCTGGTGGACAGGTGGATAACAGGAGGGTAGAGTCAGAGCACGCAGGAAGCCTTGTCTGCTGCTCTGTGGCCTCCTCTACTGCAACTCTCAGAAGCACCCCGGCCCTTGTCCTCCAGAATTCCAGGCCCCTCTCGCCTGAGGAGGACCTGGTGGGGGGGGGGGGCGGGGGCGGGGCAAGCCCAGCAAACTGTTCATGTCTTCCCCAGGCTGCCCCACTAGACCCCCTGCAAAATCAGGCTCTTCAGCACCCCACTGCTCCCTGGACACTCACCCCTAAGGTGTTAGGCAGCAAAACTGATCTGCCTGTCCAGGGGCCTCTGTCATGTGCTTTGGTTGCTGAGTAACTGTGTGATCTAGGAGTGGGGAAGAGGTGTTCCAACAGGGTGCTGCTCAGAACCTGCAGGCTAGACCCCCCACCCCACCCCAGCCTTGGATGGGGCCTGCTGACCACTGGCCATGTGCAAAGGAAGGCTCTACAGATCATAGATGCTTTCCCTACCAGGACTGTGTCCTACGGAGGCAAACTGAGCACACGTCAAGGCCTCAATGCCACCTAAGGCTCAGAGCAGGACTGAAGGACAGAGTAGGGAAGGGCACTGTTGGAGTAGTCGAAGACAGGCTGTGGTCAGTACCAGGCCCAACTTCAGTGGAGTGGGTCAGGCTCAGGAGAAGCAGTCCCACCCCAGAGTACCCAGCCTAGACAAGGCTCTAGAGCAAGCAGACAAGCTCCACCCAGACTTCTGGAGAGAAGCCAGGGGGTTAGATTTCTAGGATTAACCCCCCGCACTCTGCCCAGAGGGCTGAACCCTCCAAAACTCATAGCTATTGATGAGCCCTAGGTAATGGACGGTTCCATGACATGTGGTTTTCACTTCACCTTGAAGGTAGAGGGCAGGCCTCAGGACCTGCTCATGGGTAAAGAGGCAGCTCCCAGCCCAGTATCCAGCCCAGCTCCAGCCCAGCTCCCAGCCCAGCTCCCAGCCCAGTATCCAGCCCAGCTCCAGCCCAGCTCCCAGCCCAGCTCCCAGCCCAGTATCCAGCCCAGCTCCAGCCCAGCTCCCAGCCCAGCTCCCAGCCCAGTATCCAGCCCAGCTCCAGCCCAGCTCCCAGCCCAGCTCTCAGCTCAGCTCCCAGCTCCCAGCCCAGCTCCCAGCTCAGCTCCAGCCCAGCTCCCAGCCCAGCTCCCAGCCCACCTCCCAGCTCAGCTCCAGCCCAGCTCCCTGCACAGCACCCAGCCCAGCTCCCAGCCCAGCTCCCAGCCCAGCATCCAGCTCAGCTCCATCCCAGCTCTAGCCTCCATATGCACATGGGCAAGGCAGATCCCCGTGCCCCTCATAGCCAGGCCTTTTTGTTCCTTCCTGTTGTCCCAGATGGCAAGATCCTGGTTGTAGGGCTGGGAATGTAGCTCAATAGATGGAGTGCTACCCTAGCGTGCCTAAAGCCCTGGGTTCGATTCCCAGCACCACATAAACCAGGCGTGATGGCCAATACCTATCATCCCAGCACTTTGGGAGGTAAAGGCAGGAGGATCAGGAATGCAAAATCATCCTTAGCTACACAGGGAGCATGAGACCAGCCTGGGCTACAAGGGTCCAAGTAGGGGTCTAGGCCCAGGGGAAGGCAGGGGAGCTCCCGGGCTGCCCCCACGTACCGGCCCCTGTCGCGCCTGCCTCTGCTGCTTGTGTGGCCGCCGCTGCCCTGTTGCCGCTGCAGCTGTGCGTGCGGCTTCTCTCTTGCATGTGTGCTTGTGCCCACACCGTGAAGACGCTGTCGTGGAGGAGGAGCAGGAAGAGGATGAGGAAGGTAAGGCCTGCCAGCCGCTGCTGCAGCCCTCTGCTCCATCTTCACAGGACCCCGGCTTTGGCAGCCTCTGCCACATGAGGCGCGACCCTGTGTCTGTGTCTCTGGCTCTTCAGCCCTCTCTGCCTGTCCGTCTGTCTGTCTTTTCTTTCTCCCCGGCACAGGAATTCAGTGGCAAAGCCCTGTGGCTTTATGTGTATCTGCCATGCAGCTGGGGGCCAGGGCCAAGTTTCTGCCCACCTAGAGTGGGCAGTTGGTCAGTAGGGTCAAGCCAGCAGCCTAGCGGCCCCCTAGGCTTTCTGGAGCTCTGTCCTCCAGACTTCCTGTCTCCCTGCCTCATATTCCCTCCTATCCCTCCGCAGACACATACTTCCCCCTGTGATCGCTCCCTTCTTCCTTCAACCCCATACCTTAAGTCCTTCTCAGAGTTGAGACAAGACCCTCTTGCTTTCAGAGAAAAGAGTGGGTGGGGGTGGGCTGTGTTGGAAGCTGGTGGTTCCCGTGGCAGGAGAGGCCATCCTGTCTTACCTGATCTCTCTTCCTCCCTCTCCCCACATTGGCTGTCATGACCAGAGGAGAAACCAAGACCGAAGTAAGTTGGGGTACCTGCAGGACTGGGGGAGGGAATGCTAGACCTGTTTTGGAGGAAAAACAGGACACTAGGGATCAAGGTTGTCATGGAAATGACAGGAAGACAGCTGGGTGTGGTTCTGCCCCACAACCCAGGGAAGCGGAGGAAGAAAAGGCCCCCTGGAAAGAAACGGGGACTGAGACCAAGGAGTGGGGTTCAAGGCCCCAGGCATCCTGGTCTCCTGCCTCTGGGGCCTGGCAATGCCTGTCTGTACTGGAAGGCTAACCCAGGTCTCCAGATGTTTAAACTGTACTTGAAGGGCAAGGATCTCACTTCAGCGGGTTCATCCATTTTGGATGAACTTAGTTCAAAGGAGTCTGCTGCTTGGATGTTGGGACCCTAGGAGTCATTGTTGTTGAGGGCAGGAGCAACCTGGTCTCACTTACTTTTGAGTGTTCCAGGGTTTGTTTAATCTAGAATCTTGGACTTAGAAACCCATGAATCTCTGTATACAATGTCCTCTTGTCCCTTTGAGTCTTTCCTTCCCCTCACTCTGAACTGGGTCTTTGCTTTCGGCCCATGCCCCTGGTTTGCTCCTCATCCTCAAGAGAAGAGCAGAGATAAACCGGGAACGTGGCCGGTCTGTGTTCCCCCCTTGAACTTTGTTTTAAATCAAGTTCACATCAAGTAAAGCCGGATTGTGAGATAGTTTTTCATTTTAGAAAAATTATTTGTGTTTTCAATATGAAAATAAAACACCTCATTAAGAAAATTTGGAAAATACATAAAAGTCAAATGAAGGGAAAAAAATTCATCCATAATTCTCTCACTCACCCACCAGCCAGACTGCGGGAAGGACCAGAACAGGGGTGGGGGTTGTCTACTTCTTCCTACTCTTTTTCCATGCAAAGTTCTTGGAAAATAAAGATCTTGACTATGTTTTTTCAAACACAGGACTGTCTATACAGTCTTGAGTTCTGCTTTTTTAAAAAATTTAGCACTATTCATAAGTATTTTTCCATGTTTTTACATAGTCTTCTTAAATATTTTGAATGGCCACATAATATTCCATCAATTGGACAAACCATAATTTTCCTAACCATGCCCCGATCGCAGGCTTCCCCTGATATTTTACTATCATAAATAACACTGGGCAGAAAGCATTTTCCGTCTTGAGGGCTGTTTGCCTAGGCCACATTCCCAGAACTGGAATTACTGGGTCAAAGAGGACAAAGACTCTGAAGACTTAGACATTCACTGCCAAACTGCTTTCCACCGAGGCCCGGCCAAGGAGGCCTCCTACGTGGGCTTGTGAGCCTGAGCCGTCTGTGTCCCACACCCTCCGTGCCCAAAGGCGGGAATGGGTGTCTGCCCCTCACCCATTGATGAACAGCCAACGGCATCTCGTGGTTGTTTACCTTAGCATCCCTCGGATGGCACCACCGCCAACCGTCTGTGTTTGTTAAGTGGTTATCTTTCTTTGCAAGTCGGTTGCTTGTGCCCTCTGCTCATTTATCTCATGGCTGACGCGTCTCCGTGCTTGCGCAATCCTCAGTTTACTCAAGGATATAAGTCTTCTCTGTATTTGCTGAGAAGTTTTGTTCAGTCTGTTTTTTCCCCCTCTGCATTTTGATTTTTACCTCTTTTTTCCCCCACATACATAAGTTTTTCATTTGCACGACATCATCTGTACAGCTTTCCCTTGGAGGGAACTTTGGGGCTTTGGAGCTTAGAAAAATCCCTTCCCTCTCCAGGTTTGAGTGATAGTCAGCTCCCCTTTCTTCTGCGGCTGGCTTCTAAAAGCCGCAGTTGTCTCCACTCCCCGCTCCATCTGGAATGTGTTGGCGGGAGAAGGGGGTCGTGGCCAGCAGGCTGGGGGCGCCTCTCCCCTCACAGTCCCCCGCCTCCTTCCTTTGGGCTCCTAGAAAGAAAGATGAAAAGAGTAGCCAGAGCCACGGGGCAGGGCTCACCCCAGAGGCCAACGCTGCCGGCCGCTGGAGGGCCCTTGGTGGCCACCCTGCCTTCCAGTAGGACCTGGTGACATTTGTCTAAGTGTTTGAGAAAGGTGGGGTGAAGCTGCAGGCAGAACAGCAGAAGCAACAGGAAGGGTTAGACCTTCTAGGAAGGGTCAAGTCACTGAGAACAAAAACTTAAGGAAACTCACCATTGGGCAGGATGTCCTGTGTTGGGTGCCAAGGTGTATGAGGAGGAGAGTCAGGCTGGGTCCAGAGCTAGCTGACCTCCACTGCAGGAAGGTCCCCCGTCCCTGCCTGTGAAATAATTTCTGCATCTCTTCCTCAGACTCACTGCTCCTAAGATCCCAGAAGGGGAGAAAGTAGACTTCGATGTAAGTTTATAAGCTCCAGATGAAGCCAGACCCAAACTTTGAACTCCAGGCCAGGAGTCAGAAGGTCACATGCTCCCAAGCAGCCAGACCCAGGGCTGCCCAGCTCAGACCACACTTCCACAGTTCATTTCTGGACCCCAAAAAACGCCTTTAGAAACAAACATCCTCTTCCCTTCTCCTCCACCCGTTTTGTATCCCCCATCCATTATCCATCCTTCTATCCATCCATCAACTTACCCACCCACTTGCCAATCCATCCACCCACACATTTCATCCACTCGTCACCCATCATCTATTTAACCATCCATGCGCTTCTCCATCTGCTTCCCACTCACTAATCATCTGTCTACCTTCTATCCATCTACCCACCCATCAGCCATTCATCCTCCATCCTCCATCCATCCACCCATCCTCCATCCATCCTCCATCCATCTATCCACCCATCAGCCATTCATCCTCCATCCTCCATCCATCTATCCACCCTTCATCCATCCATCATCCATCCATCCTCCATCTATCCTCCATCCATCCACCCATCCTCCATCCATCTATCCACCCATCATCCACCCACCCTCTATCCATCTATCCACCCATCAGCCATTCATCCTCCATACACTCATCCATCCAGCCATTTCCATTCACCTGTCCGTCTGTCCTTCCATCATCTGTTTATTCATCATCTATCCACCCACCCACCCCTCATCCATCCTTTTCTCTACCCATTCATTATCTACCTTCTATCTATCCATTTCTCCAATCATCCATCCACTCATCCACCTAACTCTTCACTTAACTTTCTACCATTATCCCCCCATTCATCTGTTCAAACACCTATCTATCCACGGTTAATCTCGCGGTCTTCTCTCTGCCAGGCTCAGACAGACATCTCTGAGCCAGTCCACTTCAGGACCACTGGCTTTGTAGTTAGCCAGGGCCTGGGCTTCTCCACAGGAAGGGTACTACCTCACCCCCGGGATTTGTGTGTCAGGCCATCCTGGGCCCCAGGATGGCAGCAGTTGTGGGGACCTGGCCAGAGGAGGCACGACCTCTCTCTCTAAGGCAGAAGGTGCCTTTAGCAGCCAGTGGGTCCCAGGCTGGTGAGGAGGGGTGGGAACTGAAGGCCTCTGTCCACCCCAGGACATCCAGAAGAAGCGTCAAAACAAGGACCTCATGGAGCTGCAGGCCCTTATTGACAACCACTTTGAGGCCAGGAAGAAAGAAGAGGAGGAGCTGATCGCGCTCAAGGAGAGGATTGTGAGTCTGGCTGCCCTGAGAGGCCGTTGGGTGCTGCTGCGGGGTTGGGCATGGTAGAGTAGTGCTGACTACGTTGCCCTCTTGGCTGCAGGAGAAGCGCCGTGCGGAGAGGGCTGAGCAGCAGAGGATCCGCGCTGAGAAAGAACGGGAACGCCAAAACAGACTGGCGGTAAGGACCGTGCCACCCCCCATCTCTCTCTCTCTCTCTCTCTCTCTCTCACACACACACACACACACACACACACACACGCAAGTGCCAGGACTTGGGCCTTCCTTCCCTGTCCTTCCCCTGAGGATCTTGGGAATGGCTCCTCCACAGGAGGAGAAGGCCAGGAGAGAGGAGGAAGATGCCAAGCGGAGAGCCGAGGATGACTTGAAGAAGAAGAAGGCCCTGTCCTCCATGGGTGCCAACTATAGCAGCTACCTGGCCAAGGTGAGGCACGTGCTTAGAGCCCCATGGCGGCCTTAGCGCAGGGCCAGTGCTCCTGCTGTGCTTCTCCTCCAACATGCCCCTCGCTCTTCTCCTTCCCCCAGGCCGACCAGAAGAGAGGTAAGAAGCAGACGGCCCGGGAAATGAAGAAGAAGATTCTTGCAGAAAGACGCAAGCCTCTGAACATCGACCACCTCAGTGATGACAAGCTGAGGTAGGGGGACCACAGGGTGGCCCTCAAACCGTGCCAGGCCCTTCCCCCAAAGTGCTGAGTCCCAGCTCTGCATGGTGGCTGGAGCAGGAAGCCACCTACCTTCCTGCCCGACCTTTCTGACTCATTCCATCAAGCCTCCCCTTCTCCATCTTCCAGGGACAAGGCCAAGGAGCTCTGGGACACCCTGTACCAACTGGAGACCGACAAATTCGAGTTTGGGGAGAAGCTGAGGCGCCAGAAATATGATGTAAGTCTAGGCACCTTTGGCTCTTGGGCCTGCTTCAGGGTCTCACCCTCTAGGGAGGTCAGCTGCCTCCCCACATACTCTGGTCCTGCCCTTACCTTGAGACCTGTCCCCACTGAGTTTAGCTGGGGGCCATTGCTTGGAGACTGTCCTTCAGGGAAGGCACCTGAGTCATCAGCTTGGGCCCTTCAGGTGAATTGGCCAAGGCTGGAGCTGTCATGAGTTCTCCCACTGCTGAGGCTCCTAAGACAGCTCTTTCTTCTGAGCAGGCAGACAGGGTAATTCACACCATCTACAACCCTACAACCGGGGAAGGGAGGCCAGGGCTGAGTTGCCTCTGGGAAGCTGACAACCTAGACTGGGGCTGCTCATGACACTCATGAGCAGAAGCAACCTTCCCAGACAGTCACTGGTGCTAAGGGCAAAGTAGGGGCTACAGAAGTGGGGCCTTGGGGTCTGGGACAGAAGCTGAGCTCATTCCTGCCTATCGTGGATCCAGGGAGGAGAGTGCCTGTCCTGGGACCTCTGTGCTTAGTGCAGCAAAGCTGTGCGGCTGGGCCCCTCATGCCCATCCAGTGTCCAGAGGGACAGGACACACCCAGGGGGCATCTCTCACAGAGGACAAAACAGACAGTCTACAAGCTCTGGCTCCTTCTGGAAACCTCTGGCCTGATGGGCTACCTGGGCCTCAATTGCTCAACTCTCACAGAGCCATGGGCTCTATGCTCCTCCCTGAGCATCCCCAGAAAGAGACCCATTCCTCAGCCTCAAAGCTGTCCCAGGGGCTGGCCCAGAGATGGTTCCACTGAGTAGAACCCAGGACAGTCTCCTCAGCAACAGGACCTGAGTCAGGGCCCCACAGATTCCAGGTATGCTCTGCCCACGTAAGGTCTCCTGGGCTCTGAAGGCCTCCAGGGCCATCAAACGGCTGGTCTGACACTTAACAGGGCCTCGAAGCCTCAGTCACCCACCCAACCTGGTAATCATCTCAATTTTTCTAGATCATGACCCTCCGGGCCAGAGTGGAGATGCTGGCCAAGTTGTGAGTAGGCAGAGCCCACCGCAGGCCAGGCTTGTGGGTGTGTGATGCTCAGCTAGGCTCTCGCATGGCAAAGACTTGGGTCGCTGAGGACACTGGTGGCCGAGGGCTCTTCTCTCCTGCCCCAGCTCCTCCTTCCTGCCCCCAGGTGGTGGCTACAGGGCCAGCTGCTGCCCTTGTTGGCAGGTAGGAAAGGAAGGTTTTTAACCTTCCCAGACAGAGCCTCTGGGTCACCATGTCAGGAGCAGGGGCCATGGGCCAAGGAACAGGAAGGTCGAGGTCAGGGGTCAAGGCTAGAACAGCAAGGGAGGTCTGAAGGCCACCTCCACCCTGTCCCCCGACCTCGCCCATATCCTGCCACAGCCACAAGGTAAGTGGTTAGCTGGGAGCTGCTGTGTGTGGAAGCCAGAGAAAGTCCAGACGCAGTCTGAGAGCAGTGATCTCTCACCAAAGAGCCAGGAGACAGGAAGGATGCTGGCTCAGGAGGCTGTGCCCCCACAGTGACGATGTGGTGGACATACCACCGCTGGTCCACCCTGTGGTAAAGACATGCTCAGTTGGGTTTCCCGGGTCCCCGTCACAGTAAGTCACCTGTGTTCTTGCAGATTACCACTCTCAGGAGCCGCATCGACCAGGCCCAGAAGCAGTAAGTAATGAAACCCATCCTCTCTCTGCCTTGGGCACAAAGCCCCCAGGATCTCGATATTTTAGTAGGTCCCTGAGTAAGGGTTCCCGAGGCTGGCTCTTGGCAGAGCAGTAACAAGACTAACTAACTGGATGCTGGGACCCTCTGACTTCTGCACACAGGAAGTGCCAGATAGGTCTTGCTAGTGACAACTTCCTGTCCTATTCTTCGCTGGCCACCAAGGAGAGAGACCTGTGGCAGGAGACTGAACAGCTTAGCATGGCCAGCTCTTCAGTGTTTCAGTCTCAAAAGTAACCTGGTTTGGTGGACACAGGAGCCAGTGCCCTATCCCCAGCCCCTCGGCCACCCTGAGCAACAGGGCGCAATAGCGAACATCTATAACCCCAGCACTCCTCCAGAGTTGGAGGCAGGGGCAGGAGTTCCAGGGCCACTGTGGGCTAGCCCCATCTCAATTTACAAAAAAAAAAAAAAATGCCCCAAAGGAAGTGGTAGGGTACAGCTCAGTTGGTAGAGTGCTTACTTAGCATGCACAAGGCCCTGAGTTGGATCCCAAAACTGCTTAAACCATGCATGGTAGAACATACTTGTAATCCCAGAACTTGGGAGGCAGGAGGATCTTGTTCAAGGTTATCTTTGGCTATTCAGTAAGTTCCAAGCCAGCTGGGAGGGAGAGGGAGGGGGGAGAGAGAGAGAGAGAGAGAGAGAGAGGGAGAGAGAGAGAGAGAGCACCCAGGACCAGTTGCAACAGTAGATTACCAGGACCCTGAGCTCAGTGTCATGCTGGGGTGCAGCTGGGGTGCAGAAGGCCTCAAGATAACAGGGCCACAGTCCTGGAGACAGCTGCTGTCCAGAAGGGGAAAGACAATAGTACGCATTTGACAGTGAGTCTGAGCTGGGATAGGGTATGTCCATCTGCAGCGGTCCCCCTGGGAGAGGCAGGAGGATAGAAGGTGAACCCAGTAACCAGATAACCCCGTCCTAACCGCACTAAGTACCCAGGCCCCGCTGGGCCCACTGCAGGTGAGTCAGCAAACACTGCTCAGGTTGGAATGAAGTATGCGCATGGGGATCAGGGATCGGGAGCAGCAGCTTGAGGAGACCGAGCTGAGGGTCTCCGCCGGCCAACAAAACCCACTGACCCTCAAGCACAACTTGCTTCCCCTTTGCAGCAGCAAAAAGGCCGGTGCCACCGCCAAGGGCAAGGTTGGAGGTCGCTGGAAGTAAAGGTGTCAGGAGGGTGCAGTGGCAGAGACCTGCCTGCCTGACTTCCGCTGCAGCCTGTCTCTCCAGCTCCGCACCTGGCAGCCCTCGTGTCTGGGCTCCTTGTGGGACTCGGGGTCCATCCTGTCACGATGTCCCCGTCTTCTGGGGTCTCGGAATAAAGTTACCAGACTCCTCTCTACTGAGTGCATGCTGTCATGCATAGGGGACCTAGGGGAGGTTGGGTGGTGGGGTTCAAGGGCAGGAGTACCCACAGGAGCCCACTTCAAAACAGCCACAGAGAGCTCAGGGTTTCTTATTACTGTGAGCAGCCATGGCCCGGCTGTACATGGTGCTGGGTTCAGACAAACTTTAGGACTCAGCCTGTAGCTGTTTTTATCAGAGTCTTTTTACCCCCAGGGCACCCCTCTCCCCTGCCCAGAACCCTCCATGTGAGACCCATCTTTGTCGACAGGGAGAAGGCTGCCTGGGCAGCCCTGAGCCCTATTTGGGGAAGAACGACTTGGCCTGGGGAGAGTTAGGGAGGAAGGCCGGCTGCCTGGAGACGTTGCAGACACCCCGAAAGGGGGAGGCGAGGGGAGCTCCAGCTAGCACATCAAGGCGGGGAGAGGAATGCAGGAAAGCACGTTTCCCACGAGGGAGCAAGCACGGCAAACAGCGTGCTCCTATATTACAGGGGAACACAGAACACAACTGTGCAATAAATTTGAAAGTCCTGACCAAATAGAATTATGGAAAATATAAATCACAGAAATTGGATCAAGACGCGGAGCCCTGCACAGCGAGGTATTCATAGAGGAAGGGGCTTGTGCACAAACACCTCCGGGAAGGCTGGGGGGGCAGCTCCAGTCAGCGTGCTGTGTGCAGACAGGGCGTGCAGTCAGCCCTCGTGGGGATCCTGAAGCCAACAGCAACCCCCAGAGAGCACATGTGCATGTGGGTGAGCCCCAGAGCATAGCAGAATCACCCCCTCTGGCGTATCCCAACACACAACAATGTAGTCTCTTGTGTGCCTGCACCCCAACACACACAGAGCCATCTCTGTGCACAGAGACTTCATCTCTGTGCACGCTCCAACACACAGTGGTGTAGACATCATCAGTGTGTGAACCCCAACACAATGCCATGTATCTCCATCTGTGTGTGAACCCAACACAGTGCTGTAGACCCCCAACTGTGTGTGCATCACAAAACACAGCAGTGTAGATCCTGTCTGTGTGTACCCCGACACACAGTAGTATAGACCCCCTTTGTGCATGCACCGCAACACACACACAGAGCCATATAATCCCATCTGTGTGTAGACTCGAACACACAGTGTGGTGGATCCTGAGTGTGAGCCTTGTGGCACACTTGTGCATGCACACACATACACACACACACTTGCACTACCAATGCTGTAGATACTCTATGGTGATGCATCTGAATGTTTTGTGTGCCGTCATAGGCACAAAGCCTAAAGGCAGGGAGACAATGACTAAACGGACACTCCAGGGTAGGGGGACCCTGCCTAAGGTGGCCTCACACCCTGCTGCTGAAGGCAGGCCAGGGGATCAGAAATCACCTAGAGTTCTACCCTGGGTACGTTATGTCAGAAACATAGACAAATACATTTATGTCTTTCCACAAAGTCAAAAGGTTTTGAATAGCAATAAATTCAAAAGGTAAGGCTGTTTCAATGGCAGCAATTTGCCAGATACTCCCGATTTCCACGACAGCCCGGCCGAGGCAAACACAGGCTGTTTTATTCCAATCTTTATTACTAATATTGACTCTCAGATCACACACCACACAGCAAATAGATCTATCTATATCTCTACCCGTATATGTAGGTTACACAATGGCTACAAAGGTTTAAAGAGGCAGGGAGTTTCCAGGGGGCCTGAGAGGGTAAAGCTGGGAAGGTGATGGGGCCCCACAAGTCTCCGCGTTGATAAGATAAAGCGCTGAACTGAACCAGAGGCAGAAGAGCCTGCAGTGACTGCAGCGGAGACAGGCCTGCTGCAGGGGCCGAGCTGAGCCACAGGAACGAGGTGAAGTGAAGCGCAGGGCTGGAGCCACACAGAGGCGGGGAGACGGATGATGGCAGGTCCAGACGGCCGGAAAAAAACGGACAGACAGCAACAGCAGGTCCGATCTGAGCCAAAGCCACGGAACAATCGAGACAGCTCTGCCTGTCGGTCCTTGACACACAAACCGAGGACTCAGATGACGGGTCAGCGGGGCCATCGCCATCAGTGTTAGGTGGCCACCTCTTTATGGGGTCCAGGTGAGGGAGTTCCGCTCTTTTCTAGGTCCGCTGTGTGTGATGAGTCCTTGGCCTGCTTTCCCTGATATGATTTCTATACGTCCATGTGCCCCACAGTCTCAATTCACCCTATAAATGTATGGGGTGACACCCTTTCTGTTCCAAGGAGTCTGTGTCTTGTGGGGAGTGCTGGACAGATGTGCTGGTCACATGTCCACCCAGGTGCACAGCCGCCCTCTACCCTCAAAATGGAGTCAAAAGCTGCTTATAAAATGGAGTCTCCCTGGACCAGGCACAGCCTGAAAAGCCACTGTTTCTCATAATATTGAGTCACTTAGGGCAGGGCACAGCCAGATCTCAACAGAGGGGGAGCACTCTGACCTAACATGTGATGCTTGGATGTCAGGGAGGGGTCTTGCTGACCTCACTAAGCAAGGCTTTCTTTTGTACAAGAAAGCTCAGGAATGGGCCTTGGGGAGAGCACAGGAACCTGGGGGAACGAAAGAGGGTAAGACAGAGAATCTTTGTAAATACTCAGTGCACATGGGCACCAACATAACCCTGCTGTGTACCTGTACTCATGCCAGTAGCCCTCACAGATACAGCCTCCCACATGGGTGGGCACACCTCAATACCATTCCTCATTCCTTTATACACACACACACACACACACACACACACGCACACACACTGTTGCTCCCTGTGCATGTAGGTTTAAAAATTATCCAGTGTGACCATCTTTTTTGACATTCAGAGTTGGCCTCATGAATCCAGAAATCAAGCTTGGTCCTTGCCTTGTTCCGAAAGTCAGCTGAACAGCTCAGATTGCCTGGGGACAGGATAGGCCACCGCCTGGGGCAAGAAGCCCCCATGCACCAGGAGCCAGCCGCCATTCAGAACTAAATTTGGGTAGCCCTGTGGGGAACCCAGAGCCCCAGCAAGCCCCAGCTTCTGAATGTGGCCACTAACCGCCATGGTAGATTAAGGACCAACAGTGAGCTGGGAGCACGTGTGTGTTTGGAAAGAAACTGAGAGGCAGGCGGACGAGTTGTTCCCGCAGGCCAGGCACGCACGTGAAGCTCACAAGGGGCGACCTCAGCCTAGGACTCAAAACACAAAGGTAGAACAGCAGCCATGTCCCAGCCAAGCAAGCAGGCGACTGTTTAACATGTGTTGGAAAGACTTTGAATAGCTCTGAACCCAAGAGGAAGTCATAGAAGAGGCAGGAAGCACTTAGGCTGGAGGATAACGGATCACAGTGCTGGGGAACAGGAGGGAAACTGTGGGGCCCTGTTCTTACACTGGGAGGGGGAGCACAGCCTCAGCTTCGGTGGGGTACGCGTGAATTACACGTAGGATTCAAGAGATTAACAAAGGGGCAGAGAGCTGAACCAAGGGACAGAGAAGAAAGGCATCCAGGAGAGTCAGAAAAGACATTAATAAACTAGAAACGGTGAAATCCTGGTCTGTGAGGCCAGCAAACACATCAACTGCCATCTGATGGAGAGTCTGATGGCCAGAGGGGACAGTGGCCAGGAAGAGGGCTGTTAACTGCAGAGATGGCCCAAACTTGATTGTCCTGAAAGAATGTCACTTATTGCAGCTATCTCCCTGAAGACTGGAGACAAGAGCCACATGGGGGTTGGGGGTATGAGGGAACTGGGTCAAAGTGAAGCGCAAACTTTGAAAACAGCCAGTTCACTTGAAAGACACCGACCCCACGGCGAAGCCACGCCTGCCAACATTGATCCGAGCTTTTCAAAAGATATCATGTCCAAGCCAAAAATGGTTTTAGATCAGAAAAAGGAGTGGTATAACTTGCATTCATAACACATACAGGGACCATTAGGGGCAGAAACAGCAACATGTTGAGGGCTGGGGTATAGCTCAGTGGTAGAGAATTTGCTTAGCATGCATGAGGCCTTCAGATAACCCTCAGTGTTGCAAAAATCAAAAGCTTTAAAAAGTTGCAAGGGGCACACCGTGGTTCTGGAAAGGAAGCTAAAGAGGGTGTCTTCCACAGGTCTCCAGAATCTTCACACTGGACAGTGGATGGCTGGAGCATTCTCTTTATGATAAAAAACCAAGCAAGAGTCAGGCATGGAAATCCCAGCTCTTGGAGGACTGAGGTAGGACTGCAGAGCTCAAGGGCAGTCTGGGCTACAGGGAAACCCTGTCTCAAAAAGGAAAAAAAGCAGGAGACTCTCACGAGTACAAGGCGAACCTGGGTCAGAATCATAGTGAGTTCTAGTCCAGCCCAGGTTATAGAGTGAGACCCTGTGTCTCAAAATACACAAAATAGGGCTGGGTGTGATGGTACATACCTTTAATCCCAGCACTGGAGGCAGAGGCAGGCAGATCTCTGTGAGATCGAGGCCAGCCTTGTCTACACAGGGAGTTCCAGACCAGCTGGGGCTACAGAAGGACCCTAACTCAAAAAAAAAAGTGAGTTTGAAAAGAGTGAGTTTGAGGTTAGTCTGGACTACTTGAGACCCTGTCTCAAAAACAAACAAACAAACAAACAAAAAAAAAAAAGCAAAAAGCAAATCAACAGCAGCAACTAAAAGCAAGAATGTCAGCTTCAAACAGACCAGGTGTCCCCACCAGACCTAAAGACAAGATCAAAGAAAGTGTGAAAAGGGATTGGTAGGCAAGGAAAAAACTCAATCATCATCTACAACTGAGCCAAGGATTCTGAACTGTCAGAACTGAAAAGATGGAGGAGCACGGGCCTCCTCAGAGCAGCGTGAAGATGATGCTCTCCAGAGCAGGGTGTGGGGCTGTGTCCCAGGAATCCCAGCAACTCAGGAAACTGAGGCAGGAGGGCCATGCGGTCAGGCTGCTCAGATCCTGTCTCAAAAAATCAAAGGTGGGGAAAGGAAAGAAAAAGCTCTGGACGTTCATCATCCGTCCATCAAGGGAGAACGAACGGGTCAATGTGATTCAGTTACAAAGAATTCCACAGCACTCACTCAAGCCACTGACCCCAGCTACAAGTCACTGGGGCAAAACCCAGAAGGTACGAGCTGACTAGAGGAGAGCTGGGAGTCAAAGAGGAGAATGAGGTATGTCATTACTTACAAACGATCTGAGCCATTTTATATTTCAAAGCTAATACTGGGCTGGGTCAGTGGCAGAGTACTTGCTTGGCACAAGGTCCTGGGTTCAATCCCCAGAACCTAAAAAAATGATTTTAAAAAAATCTTCCCTATGCGTTCAGACTTGCAGACCATAGTATCAGATGAAGGGTCCCCGGAACCCTGCAGAGGAAGGGACGTGAGGGCCAAGGGGCCGCACAGAGCCTGGGGGTGCATTCCCCACGTTCCATGTCTTGCATGAGGACAGGACATGCCCGTGTTGTCGCTTCCTGTTTTTATTTATGCCCTCTGGCACATCTCAGCTCAGAACTACTCTCTGTGGTGGGAAGGGCATCACAAAAACTCAATCTCTGCATCCAAAAGCAAACAGAACAAAAACTGCAGTGACCAAGGAAAACTATAAATAAGTGTGATCTTTGTCTGCCCTGCTAGTGAAACTCTGAACCCCCAGCCCAGGCAGGAACCACGCACAGACGCCTGCTTTTACCATTACTTCTCTGCCCGGGTCTGGAAACCCAAGACAATGCAAAAAGATGTTCAGCGGAAACAAGATGTATGGGTTCTAGAAAGGAGGGGACCAAAATACCACATTCCTGCAGCCCCCAGAGAGTCAGCGGAAGAGCTCTCAGGATGAATGAGGGGGTTCAGGGAGCAGTCAGATGCAAAGTGCGTATTGTAAATCAATATATTTTATTATTTTCCACTAACAATCAGCCAGAAGACACAGTAGAATGGAAAACAGTTTCCACTTCCAAAAAAAAAGGAAGAAAAATCACATGAACAACTACAGCTAGCAAAGACATAAAGGTATTTACTTGTGACCCTCATGAGAACTGTCCTTGTCTGTAGAAAATAGAAAACCATTGAAACATAAAAATAAAACTTGAAAAATATAAAGACAGGAAAAAAAATCACCAGAAGACACAGTAGAATGGAAAACAGTTTCCACTTCCAAAAAAAAAGGAAGAAAAATCACATGAACAACTACAGCTAGCAAAGACATAAAGGTATTTACTTGTGACCCTCATGAGAACTGTCCTTGTCTGTAGAAAATAGAAAACCATTGAAACATAAAAATAAAACTTGAAAAATATAAAGACAGGAAAAAAAATCATGCTTTCACACGGAAAGTTTGACTCGTAAAAATCAGGGCACCCCCCCCCCCAAAAAAAGAATTAAAGCTTACTACA
>NW_008343206.1:1332034-1344395 GCF_000622305.1 Nannospalax galili | reverse complement strand
GCCCCCCCCCCCCAAAAAAGAATTAGAGCTTACTACATGGATTACCAGAATTTTGACCCAAATTATTTTCTATTTGTCTGTTTGTTCAGACAGGGTCTCAGAGTAGCCCAAGCCGGCCTTGAACTCCTGATCCTCAGGCCTCCACCTCCCAAGTGCTGGGTTGAGAAATGCTACTATGTTATAGGATCAACCAAAATTCTCTTCCTATTAGGATTTTCTTGAGGGCAAGGGGCCGGGTCACGGGTAAGGAGGTCTTTGGCATGACAGTTCTAAAATTCATACAGAAATATGGAGGTGTAGCTTAAAAACAACAACAATAAAAAGCATGGCCTTCCTGTTCCCTGCCAGCTCCCTGCCTAGCCCCTGCAACCCTCGAAGTAAAGGACGGGAACCTACCACCTCTTGGGTGTGCCAGAGGACCACATGGACGCTCAGGCCAGTTCCCACAAAGGCCCCAGATCACCCAGACTGTCTGTTTCTATGGTGTTTGTCAATGTAAAATCATATACACAGAGAATCTGGGGGCATCCCAGTCCAGGAGGCAGGTTTAACAGAGGAGCCTGGGAAAATCATCGAATATGAGTTTGGGAGAAAAAAAAAAAGGAACGAGATTTTTTTGCTCCACTCCAACAGCCAAAGTACATCCCTGGGGCATTAGAAAGTTCAGTGGAAGAAAGATTGTTAAAAATAAAATGAGGGTGGGCCTGCTTAAGATGCGCTGTACACATGTACCAAACATTCAAAGGGTAGAAAAATTATTTAAAAGTGAAACCAGAGGGTGATAATGTCTGTTTTCATCTACTGTCATACAGAACAATTTTCTCAGCTAAAAAAAAAAAAAAAATAGAATCATGGAGGAAAAGAGCTTAGTAAATTCCACTATTTAAAGGTTAAAAAAAAAAATTGAGGCAGGGTCGCATATGTAGCCCAGGATGGCCTTGAACTTGCTCTGCAGCTCAAGATGACCTTGAACTCCTGATCCTCCTGCCTCTATCTCCCAAAGAGCTGGGAAAGTTTAAATTTCTGTCCATCAAAACGAAAAGGCAGGATTCCACTTCTGGCCAAAATGGAGTAAGAGAGACCGGATTTATCCGCCTGCCTGTGGCAGCCAACAAAGGTAAGCAAAACCAAACGGACTTTACAAAGCCTTGGAACAACGGTGTCTAGGGCTCTGCACATCAGCTGGCAGGGACAATGACCCTGCACAACGGGAAATGTCCAGGGGCCTCTCGCTGCCCAACTCTCTTCCCTAAGAGAATTCCCAGGCCTCGGGCAGGAAGGGAGTGAGGTAGAGCCGCAAGGTCCTTGAGTGGACAAGCTGAAAGCCAAGGGTCTGAGGGGCCGGGATAACTGAAGTTCAGGAGGCAGCTTCAGGGGGGGCAGGGCGGTGTCGCACAGTGAGAACCCTGGGTCCTACAGACAGACACCCGTCAGGTGGACAGCAAGTGTGCTCAGCGGCTGAGCAGAGCCTGGGAAAGCCTCTGAGCACAGAGACTCCCATCCCAGGGTCTGGAGTGACGGCTGTTCCCGACGAGCCAGGGCACAGGGGCTTCAGGCTCACGGACCAGGGAGGCATTACTCTAGTCCTGGGGACCTTTGACCCAGGGCTGAACATGCTTCCAGCCCTGGCGGATGTATTTGTTTGATATATATTTGTTTGATACACACACACACATTCTCTCTCTCTTTCAAAGTTGGAAAGACAAGTCAGTATCTCTCTCTCTCTTCATATATATATATATATATGGTCTCATGTAGCCCAGCCTGGCCTGAAACTTCCTGTGCAACCAAGGATGACCTAAAACTCCTGATCCTCCTGCCTGTACCTTCCAGGTGCTGGGATTACAGGCCTGCGTCACCACACCCAGTTTACACAGTGCGAAGGATCAACCCCAGGGCTTCTTGCCTTCTGGATAAGCACTCTATCCACCACAAAGATCAAAAATATTTACAGAAATGTGAAGGTGTTAGACACTTGCTAGGGTAAAACTCAGAGTGTCTGGGATCCCAAAGAACCTATTAAGAAGAAAATAAAAATTTTAAAAAGGGGCTGGAGGGATGGCTCAATGGTTAAGAGCGCTGTTGTTCTTGCAGAGGACCTGGGTTTGGATCTCAGCACCCACATGACAGCTAACAACCATCCGTAACTCCAGGTCCAGAGGACCCAACTTCTAACCTCTGAGGGCACTGCACGACACGGATGCACTTACACACATGCAGGCAATACATTCATACACTAAAATAAAAACGATAAATTTTAAAAAACAAAAAACAGAAAAAGGCAGCCTCTGGGGAGGAAGTTGAAGCAGCCCAAACCAAATGGGACAAGGTGAGGCTGTGTGTGAGCCTGGGGCTCCCGCAAGATGACACAGCACAGGCACCGCTGGAGGGGATGACACAGCACAGGCACCGCTGGAGGGGCCAGAGAAGAAACAGGATGAACACAAGTTCAGATGCAAAGCCGGGCTGAGGAAGGGAAAGGAAGACAGATCAGGAGACAAAAACAGCTCAGACATCTGTGGCTAGGCCAGTGGTTCCTGGACCTGGATCGCTCAGTCAGAACGTGTTTAGCATTCACAAGACCCTGAGTTCCATCTCCTGCATCTAAAAATAAAAGCAAAACAAAACAAAGTGACTAGTCTAAGCACCCCGGTTGAGAAGCAGGCTGGGGATGTGGCTCTGTCGGTAGAGTCTAGCACACATGAAGCCCTGCATTTGATCCCCAGCACTACATAAAATTGGGCTTGGTGGTAGACATCTGTAATCCCAGCACTTAGGAGGTCAAGGCGGGAGGATCAGGAGTTCAAGATCATCCTCAGCTACAGAGAAAGTTCCAGGCCAGCCTGAGCTACATGAGACACTATCTCAAAAACAAACAAAAAAGTGACTCTCTTAGAGTGGCTCCCACTCATATACCCTTGGGCCTTTCTTTCTGAGTATCTTTTTCTTTATCTTAACCCTTGTGCTTAAATTCTTTATTAAAAATATCTTTTAGCAGGGGCTGGAGAGGTGTCTCAGCGGTTAAGAACACTGACTGTTCCTGCAGAAGACCCAGGTTCGAATCCCAGCACCCACATGGCAGCTAACAACTGTCAGTAACTCCAGTCCCAGGGGATCCGACAGTCTCTTCTGACCTCCGCTGCAGTACACGACATGGGTGCACTTACCTACATGTAGGCAATACACACATACCATAAAATAAAAATGATAAATAAAATTAAAAAAATATATATATATATACTTTTAGGGATTGGAGAGACGGCTCAGCAGTTAGAAGCACTGCCTGCTCTGTGGAAGACCTGGGTTCAGTTCCCAGCACCCACATGGCAGCTCATAAACATCTGTAACTCCATTTCCAGGGACTCTGACAACCCCCCCTGACCTCCATGGGCATCGGGTATACACATGGTACATATACATGCAAGCAAACAGTCGTACACCTACAATAAAAAGTGCATACTTAAAAAAAAGACTTAAAAGACTTTTTAATAAACTCCAACTTTACTTCACACAGGGTTGGGGGGTGGTAAGCAAGCTTGCCAGATTGGATTTTTTTAAAAATGGCCCCTACCCCACATCCCTCCAAAATGCTTTAATAAATACAGACACAAATAGTTTAAAATAAGTGACAAACTTTCAAATGACACCTATATACGGAGAGAATTGAAAGGGAAAATGGAGGACTCCTCTCTGAGCCAGGTGTTGGGATGCATGGGGTACGTGGGAGTGTGTGGGGTGCTTGGGACAGGGATGTGTGGGCTGCATAGGGGTGGGGGGCATCCCAGCATTCTGGAGGTGGAGTCAGGAGGATTGAGGGTTAGACCTCAGCTTGGGTCGCATAGTGAGACTTTGTTAGGGGGTGGTGGAATGGGGGACTGTGCACAGTGGTACTCTAACACTCCAGTGACTGTCTCCCAATAATCACTAGGAAGAGTAGGCTGAGAATCAGCAAGTCGAGAGTGGACCTAGCTGTACAGTCACCCAAGGTTGCTGATTGACAGTAGCAGACATTCCCTCCGAGGCACAGTCTTCCCAGTGTGCAGGGAACACTCACCCACAAGAACCCAGTTCTGGGCCTTTACATCAGTCTTAATAGATTGAGAAGGATTCAAGTCGTATAAAGTATGTGCTTTGACCATAATGGAATTAAATTATAAATCAATAACAGAAAGATCCTTGGAAAATCCTCAAGTATTTGGAAACTCAATAACACACTTTTAAACAAGGAGGAAAAAAAAAAAAAAAACTCAACAAGGAAATCAGGGAGTGTTCTCAACAGGATGAAATGAACACCCAGCGCTCAGGCCTAAGGAACGCCACTCCAGAGGCCTCGGAGGGGAAACTCCTGGAGCCGAGGGCCCCTGTGAGACTGAGAAGGGGCTTGACCCTGAGAGCTCAGCACTGAGCTCAGCACTCACAGTGTGGGGCACAGGAAAGAAAAGCAACAAGACCAAGGAAGTGGGAGAAGGTGAAGCAGTCCGCCGGGAAGATCAGGCTGGTGGGGTCAGACACAGAAAAACAGAGCGGAAGATCCAGAAACCCCAACCCTGCTTCGTAGAGGACACCAGTTAAATTGATCAGCCTCTGACTAATGTGATAGAGATGGGAGAGGGAGGGGGAGACAGAGGGAGTCCCAGGAACCGGGGAGGTGCCACCATCTCAGACTCTAAGGAAATATTTTGAACAACTTAATGGTAATAAATCTGACAGGTTAACTGGACACATTTCTTGAAAAACTCAAAATACCAGAGCTGTCGAGAAGCGGGGCTACAGCACAGAAGGCACTTCAGTCTTCCCCACCCGAACCCCCCAGGCCACACGGCTTCTGCAGATCTGACCAAATATTTAAAGAAGTGATAATAGCCATTATATACAGCTTCTTAAAAGAATAAATAAATGGGTAAGAGGCAATACCTTTAACTAATTCCACAAGGTCAAAATTGTCCTGATAGAAAATAAACTACATGGTAAGAGAGGGACTGTGGGGGTCCACACCCCCCACTCAAATATGCAGAAGTTAAAACTAAAATGTTTGCCCACAGAATGCAGCTCTACATGGAAAAGGTAAAAGCGTGGTGATCAGCTGTGGTTTATCTCAGGAATGTACAGTAACTATAACATTGGAAAATCAAAGCAATCCACAGCATGAGAAATTGAACAAGAAAAAACACAAGCTGCTCTCACTTTTCTCCTTTGACTGTTTGACTCAGAATCTCACGTAGCTCACTCAGGCTTGTCTAGAACTCACTAGGTAGCCCAGGCTAGCCTGCATTCCTGATCTTCCTGCCGGCTGGCGTTACAAGTTTGCCACCCAACCCACCCAGCTGACAAGATCTGTAAGGACTAGGAAGGCATTTGCTAAAGTCCAATGTCCATTCCTAACTTCAGAAATGAAAAAAAGAGCAGCTCTCAGCAAGATCTCTAAGGCAGCCAGCCCTCTGCCCGGGGGCTGCTGAGGGCAGGAGAAGCCTGGGGTGCCTGCCGTCCCCATGCCCCGGCAGCATCCTGCTTCCTAGTTCCCCTGCGGGGTTCTTATTGGGGCAATCTGGACAGGAAAAGCCACAGAAAAGAAGGGAAAGTGGAAAACTATTTTGTTTACAGATAACAGGATCATCTTATCTGATAAAATCTACCCCAAAAATGCAAGAATGGGTTTAGCAAGGTTGCAAGAGACAAGATGGATACACAAGGTCAAGTTTATTTCCAGAATGACCTGGCCTTGACAGCTTCAAGATACCCCTTCTGAGTACTGTGTTTAGTGGACAGTTCTGAAAAAACCCACACATCAGAAAGGGCAAGACTGCAAACCACAGGGTCTCTCTGGGTAAGTGGGGCTGGAGGGCTCAGCGCTGATAAGCAGTCCAGTTCTCCCTGGATCTGTAAAAATTAACTGGTGGATTGTAAAATTTAAACCACGGTGAAACCTGCTGAGGTCAAGATAAAACCGTTCTTGTCAGACCCAAACAACACTGGAGAGCCGGGAAGCAATAAAACCATCCTGCCTGGTGGAGATAACCACTTTCACAGGCACATTCTGTAGGCCCACCAGAGATTCCTTCTTTCCACACCCCCACGGGCTCTGCACGTATGCACAGATTTCTGCAACAAAGTTTATCTTTAACATTCTTTAAGCCTGCCGCAATGCCTACAAGACACTCTGGAAAGAACACATACCCAGCAGAGTGCCTCCACTGAGAGCTGGCGCCAAGGCTACCCCCAGGCTCTCCAAGATTGACCGGTGAACTTTGTTCCCAGGCAGCTTACGTAAATTTCTTCTTTTTTCTGATCTTTAAAGCTTCCCGTCGGCCCAACCTCTTTGAATGCACACATACTTTACTTTATGGTGGCACCAGTGTTCTGTGACAGTGTTCTGCCAGTCTCTGGTAAACATTGTCTCATTGGGAGAGTCTCTCGGGGTATTTTTGTGGACAAAATATAGTCAACAGCCCAGAACGAGAGCAATAAAATCAAAGAGCTTACTTCTAAGAACTAGGACTCCAAACAGGGTGGCAAGGTACGGAAACAGATCAAAGGAATAGGGTGGTTCGGAGATGAGCGCACTGATTTTCAACATATCCTGTATGTGAGAGGGGGTGCACATACCACAGTGCCCGTGTGGAGGTCAGAGAACAACTCTTGGGAGTCAGTTCTCTCCCTGTGGATTGTGGGGATCCAATTCACATAGTCAGACCTGCACAGCGAGCACCTTTACCTGCCGAGCACCTCACTGCTGCCCTGGCGGGCATCTCATGAGGGTGCGAAGGCAGCTGAGTTCAGGGGACCTAGTTTTTTAGAAAGATCGTACTAAACAATGTGCTATCCCCCTGCAAAAGTTAAAAAAAAATGCATAAAAGAACTGAGTTCATACCTCATACTATATGCAAATAGAAATGCTGAGACAGAAGAGGAGACTGGGTCATGGGGTCGCGCAAAGGCTCATTAAGGACAATACGAAAAACAGACTCTCTAGAGTAAATTGAGAAGTTGGAATACATCTTTTTATTTTATTTTATTTTTGATTTGGTTCTTCAAATGGCAGCTGCAGAAGACAAGCCCGGGTCCAAGAGAAAGAGCTCTCTGCATGGCCTGAGACTCCTGGTGTCTTCTCCAGGATCCCTAAGGAGTTCTCAAAAGTCAACGGTCAGAAAGCAGACACACCAACTGAGAATGGTGGGCCAGGACCTGAGGAGGCTCTTCCCTTAGAGAGGCCTAAACGATCACATGGAAAGACTCCAGATAGCAGCATGTGTCGCTGGAGACGTGCAAGGTAGGGTCTACATGGCACTGGGCACCACCAGGCATGCTGAAATGAAAAGACCATCAAGGCCAGCCTACCGTGGTGGCTCACACCCCCGATCCCTGCACTGTGGAGGAAGAGGCAGGAGGACGGTTGAGAGTTTGAGGTCAGCCTGGTCTACATAGGGAGACCCTAACTCAAGAAAGCCAAAGGAAGGGTTAGGGATGGTGCTCGCTTGGTTAAGTGCTTGCCTAGCCTGCATGAGGCCCTGGGGTCTATCCCTACTACTGCACAAAGCAGCATGGTGGCACACACCTGTAATCTCTGCACTCAGGAGGTGGAAGCAGGAAGAGCAGGAGTTCAAGGTCATCCTCAGCTACACAGTGAGGTTAGAGGATAGCCCAAACACGCACACGCGCACACGTGCGCGCGTGCACACACACACACACACACACACACACACACACACTTGCATTATTCAAGTTCATTCCGAGGACAATGTCAAAGATATCTGGGAACCAGGGTCCAGGAAGGGGCAGAAGGATAAAGCCACAGGGGTGGGAGCATCTCAAGTAGCAATCTAAGCAAAGACCAGTCCAAGCGTCCACTATAAATATGGGTCTGACAAGTATGCTTCGCAAAAACTGTCTTCAAACTAAAAGGCAAATAATAGGAAAAGAGTTGGTTCTGTTTGTTTGTGTCAGGTCTCGTCTAGCCCAGACTGGCTTCTAACTCTCTATGTAGCTGAGGATGACCTTACACTCCTGCACCTCTTGAGGGATGGGATGTCAGGCATGCACCACCATGCCTCCTTAGGGAAGTGTTTTGTGTCAAATGTGACAGACAAGATATAATTTGCACATCCTGGAGGCTGAAGTCTAAGACGGAGGGATTACAGACCCGGTTACACCCAAAGCCTCCCGCTGTAACTTGAGGCAGTGCCTTTTCCCTGGTCATCCTTGCTATGTCCATGTTCTGATCCCTCTTCTCATAAACGCAGGAGTCAGATTGGATTAGGGATACTTTGTGACCTTATTCTACCTTGATTGCCTCTTAAAAGTCTCATCTCTGCCGGGTATGGGTGGCGCACGCCTTTAATCCCAGGACTCAGGAGGCAGAGGCAGACAGATCTCTGTGAGTTCGAGGCCAGCCTGGTCTCCATAGTGAGTTCAGGCCAGCTGGGGCCACAGGGAGAAAAAGAAGTCCCATCTTCAAATATTCTTGGGTGCTGCGGGTCAGAATTTCAACCTACATATTTTAGGGGAAATAGAAGTCAGTTTATAGAGAAGTGAACAAAATACAGAGCTCACAGAGTCAGAAGCACTGGCGGGGGGTGCAGCGCTTACTTGGGAAGGCTCTGGGTTCAACCCCAGTGTGAAAAAGAAGGAAAAGAAGATGAGCCCCAAAGCAAGAGAGGCCACTGCACTGCCTGCTCTGCAGGGTAGGTTAGAGCAACAACTTGACATGCCCCAGGGCCTGGCTGCACAGCGCCTGCTCGAAGACCTTCAGGCCCCGGACCCAGCAGTCCCAGCAGTGTGGTGGCTGGGGCAGCTTTGCCAGCGACTGATCTTGCCCTAGGAAGAGCCTCAGCAGCAATCTCTTCCTCCTCTCCTTCCAGAGACCAGAGCCCTTCCCAAGGCCAACCTCAACTCCTAAAAAGCCCTCCAGCCTCCCCACCTTACTGCATAGGAGCCATAATGGACACAGGTTTCTGAGACACACATTTGAGAGAGTCCCATCTTGTACCAGGGAGGAGGTCCACCACACACAGGACTAGGCAGTGCCGGGCTCCAACAGACAGTGTCATGCCGTCACAGCCTTGGGCCTGTCACATGGGCCACACGCTGCACTAGGCACAGGAATAAAACGCTCCCATTTCCTTAGTTCTGAAAACTCCAGACCAAGTACGACTGTGATTAAACCGATGTCTTTTCTCTGGCCTTTGTTACAGCAGTGGTGACCCTTACAATTTCTGCTCTTATGTGCCCAGTCATGGAAGCATCAAAGATTACCATCAAGCCAGGCCTCTGCCCGTCATCCCTGCACTTAGGCTGAGGCAGGAAGATTAGAGCCAGTTCCAGGCCAGCCTGGGCTACATAGAGTCCTTATTTCAAAAAAAAAAAAAACCCAAAGCAAACGAAACAGTAACAACAACAAAACCCATCAAAATCCTTCAGCAGGCAGCTGGGTAAACCAAGGCAACACGCACATCATGGAGAACTGTTTAGCCCTGGAAGGAACTGTGCTGCCAAGCTATGAAAAGGAGGAAACGTAAAGGAATGCTATTCATGGACCACGGTCCTTCTAAAGAGACTGGAGACCGAGGACAGGATGTGTAATAACAACTCCAAAGACCACCGAGGCCTGGGGGAGGGAGGGAGGAAAACATGGGCTAAGTTGGGATTTTACAACAGTGAACCGGGACTATGTGACGCGTGTGCTCTGCACTTCGGGTATCGGTCGTGCGTCAGTCATCACTTTACAAGCTGCAGCACGTAGTAATGCAACAAGTGCACATGTAAATACCGAGCAGGGCCGGGCTGCGGGGTTCTAATTTCTGTTCCATTTTTTATCCCAGTCTTTACGTTTACGTATTTATTTATTTTTATTTTTATTTCTTTTGAGACAGGGTCTCCCTATGTAGCCCTGGCTGGCCTGGAACTCACTATGTAGACCAGGCTGGTCTTGAACTCAGAGATCTATCTGCCTCTGCCTTCCAAGGGCTGAGATGAAAGTTGTGTCTACCGTACCTGGTTTATTTGGTTTTTGTTCTGTTTGCTTTGCTTTGCTTTGGTCTTTTTGAGACAGGGCTTCTCTGTAACCACAGCTGGCTTGGAACTCACTATGGAGACCAGGCTGGCCTGGATCTCACTGAGATCCACCTGCCTCTGCCTCCCCAGTGCTGGGATTAAAGCGTGTGCCACCACACTCAACTTATTTGGGTTCTGGTTTTGAGAGAGAGATTCACACTGTAGCCCAGGCTGGCCTAGAACTCATTATACAACCTAGACTGGCCTCCAACTTCTGATGATTCTCCTGACTTGACCTCTCAAGTGCTGGGATTATAGTCTTAAACCACCACACTGGACCTATAAAGCCTTTTTTAAAACAAGAAAGGAACTGCTAGCTGCTGAGTGCAACCTCAGATTTAACTATATTTTATCACTGGGCCCAAGAAAGGGACAAACAAGAATGACAGGTTTGAGCTCAGTGACAGGGAAGGAGGAAGGGATGACTGCTGGTTCTCAGGTGTGGGAGATGCCAAGCGCTGGGGGAGGTGCAGCCTCAGAAATCCCAGGCCTTGTGGTGGGGAAGTGGGTTAGTCAGAGGAGAAGCAGGGCTGAGTGTTGAGGGGGGTCTGTGTCACTGATCTGTCATAGGCATCCCCACGGCTGCATCTACCAGACTCTTTCCCATAGACACGCCTTGCAGTGCACCCAACTTTGGGCTACATCAACCTGCAGGCTAGAATGACCACAAACAATGCTTTATAAGAAAACAACTCTGGACCTCTGGTCCTCATGTCCCCTCTCCCAGCTGGCCAGTGGCCTCTTAGAGGGATGTTAAATAGAAAGCACACAGGGCCGTGGCCAGCTAATGAGCAGCAAGAGTCTGACCTGGAGAGGAAGGGAGCGGAGGCTTGGACCCTGGGCTAGGTCAAGACCACCTGTTGTTTGGTAACAGCCTATCCAGAGAGCAATCTCCTGGGCCGTGGCATCATGGCCACCTAGAGCTCCATACTCAGCATGGCTCCCAGCACAGGTGGCCTGGATAAGGGTAGGAACCACTGTCATAACTCTTTCCCAGTGCCCACCACACCCTTAATTCCTTCCTCCCAGATGATCTCAATAGTCATTCTCATCATTTAACAGGGTACTGGGGGGGAGGGGAGACTCCAGATGCCCACCTCCAGGGTCGGTACTACACTACCCAGCCAGTCGTAAAGGCAAGGGGGCTCTACCTGTCTTGGGAACCAGAGCCCTTCCCTGCCTCCTAGGAGTCCACTGAGGTCCCTGAAGTGCATCTCACATCTCTAATCATGGCCCACCAGCCTCCAGAAACATCTAAGGTGCCAGGGGATGTAGACAGAGGCAACAGGCAGCTACAGGGACAGAGGAAGCCTGGAGTCAGCACAGAGGAGAAGGAGAGAAAGTAGGGCCCGTGGGCAGGAGGGAGCTGCAGGAGCTGCACATAGGGGTCCCCGAGTAAGGGACAGGCTGAGCCCTAGGCTGCAGGATGGAGGGTGGGTGGACCAAAAGGCCTGGGGAGGCTAGTGGCCTCTTGGAGGAGGAGCGGCCAGGGGCTCCAGGGATGGGAGTATACAGGGTTGTTGGGCTGCAGCAGCCAGGGTGGCTGGGCAGCCAAGAAAGGAGGGAAGAAGGGGGAGGGGGTCCCAGGAGTCTGGCCTGGAAGGGGAAAACAGCCCAACCCAGGTTGGGAGAGGGGCCTTAGACCTCAGGCCGGAGGTCCAGCCCACCCAACTGGCTCCCCATCTCCACGGCCTAGGGGACTGTTGGCCAGTCTGGGGCTCTGGGTTGTTGAGAGAGGCTAGGGATGGAGGGATGGAGGCAGAGGGCAGTCTCTTGATGGGGGAGGAGAGACAAAGTGAGACTGTGGATGGCTGAGGCCAGGCTGTGGGGCTCAGGGTGGGGCCTGGACAGCCAGGCCTCGGTGGGCCTTGCAGAGTGGGGTGATGTGAGTTGAGAAACAAGGGTGGGATCGAAGAAGTGCTGGGCCGCCTGCAGTAAGGGCACAGAATAGACTTGCAGGGTAGCTCAGGGTGCAGGGTGTAGGGCCACGCCTGCCGCAGGCCCACCCAATGCAGGGGATGAGGGAAGGCAGGGGAATAGAGTTGCCCATTGTAGGACCCACCGACAGCAGCGTGAAGGTGCGGGTGGCTCCTGGGGGCACAGTGCGGTGCCTTTGTGGGTGGTGGGACATGTTGGGGGCCCGGTGTTTGCAGGCTGAGGAGAGGGGTGGGCACTGTGCCCAGGGTGGTGCACAGGGCAGCGTGCAGTGTGAGGGCAGAAGCAGAGGCAGGCGTGTGTAGTGTGCATGGGACCGCGCATAGGGAATGGGGCGGGGCTTTGCGGTGCATGGGGCGGGGCTTTGCGGTGCATGGGG
>NW_008343206.1:1322152-1331888 GCF_000622305.1 Nannospalax galili | reverse complement strand
TGCGGTGCGCGGGGAGTGCGGGGCCCCGCGGTGCAGGGCCCGGGGCCGCGCGGCCTCCGGAAGCGAGGGGGCGCTGTGCCAGCGCGGGCGCCGTGCGGGGCGGGCGTCGCTCCTTCCTGCCCGCGAAGTGCGGCCACCATGGCGCGGAATGTGCTGTGAGTAGTGTCGCCGCTGGGGCCGGGGCCGGGTGGGCGCGGGGCCGCGGACCGGAAGCGGGAACGGCTGGCGTCCCCGCAGTGTCCCCGCGGCAGGCCCTGGCTGTCAGTCACAGCCCGCGCTAGACCCCGACCGTCCGAGTCCGTGGCACCCCAGGCCCAAGACCCCAGCCAGAAGTCTAAGCAGGAAACACGTGCGCGGTGCGCACGTGACTCTGGATGGGCCCTGTCCGCGCTCTGCTAACGAGACTGCGGCGGGGGGAGGTTCAATGGAGGTGGGGTCGGGGATCCACAGAGCTGGGGAGAAGACTGCAGGGGTTGCACACATGTGACGTCACTGTAGACTCTGGAACCGGGGCTGGGAACAAGGCTCTCAGCACCAGGGCAGTGTGAGGCAAGACCAGCGTTGGTCCCAGGGTGCTCAGCCCCTGGCTTTGGAGGGAGCTGGTGGGACCCACTTGTCGGGGGGTCCTGCGGGGTGCATCACAGATGAGACCCGAGCCTGGGAGGCAAGGCTGGTCACGAGCCCTGGCGGCGAGGACAGAGGAGCAGAGTTCTACTGGAGATAGGCTAACTTCAGGGTGTTTGTAAAACGTAGACGGTAGCAGTTAAGGGAAAGGACATCGAGGCCCCGGTGAGGGGTGACGGGGACCCTGATGTGGCTGTGGGCAGTAGGGTTTCCAAGCTGGAGTCAGCAGCTTAGGGATGGGGCCTGGCAGTCAGTGTAGGACAGGCCTGGACAGAGGCCCCAGTCCCAGAGCCTCAGAGATTGGGGATTCAGTGACGCACTCCACCACCCTTTTTCCACCATTAAGGAGATGCCCCAACTTTACCCTCGCTGTGCCACAGTTGGGCACTGTGGGGAATGTAAGGCCCCCTTGGGTAACACAGTTGGCCCCGACTGATAGTAAATCAAGGCTCCTTCTTTCAGGGCCTCTCCTGGACCTCCTTGCCTCCTGTTCCTGTGGGCATGGAGCCCAGGGTCCTGCCTACAAGGCATCATTGGTGGCCTCTATAGCGCAAACTTGGCCCTCTGGCCTGGCCACAGTGTATGAACTTGGTCACTGGACAGTCACTATGAGCCACTGAGCTAGGTAAAAGCTTAGCCATGGGGACCTGCCTCTGAGGGGCCCATCAGGGTGCACAGAGCCGTCTTGCCAGCCCTGAGGCTCCTCTGGTGCTCCCTGGCCTTAGGGAGCCAGTGTGCCTGTTCCCAAAGTTAGATCATCATAGAAGGGCTCACAGAGTATTCCAACATGAGGCTGGATGCTGCCAGGTGTGGGCCCTCATGGTGTGCTTCATGTTGATCAGAGACTCTGGGTAATCCTGTATACCTACCCTCCCCCTGGGCACCATAGACCATGCACCCCTATAGAGATTCCACAGACTTCAAGCGGCTCTTCCCCTCCTGCATGTCTACCCAGCTGGGCTGTGAGGTGTGTAAGACCACCAGGCAGAGATTCTGTTTTGGTTGTCTGCAGGCGTGAGGATGGTGGGGAGCAGCGGCCATTGGAGCCCCTTACCTCTGTCTACCAGTTTAAGTGGTTTGGGGGTCCAGGAAGGTGTTGCCAGCATGTAGCATCCTGTGTTGGAAGCACTGCCTTCCCCAACCCCCAGCCTTCACAGAAAGTGAGGCCCCTCCTGTGTGGGGGGAGACAGTGGGGCCCTTCTCCCTGACTGCAGACACAGAAACACACACAGAACTGGGGGGTCTTGGGTCTGCTCTCTTGGGGGGGGGGTGACACTCAAATTGAATGCCACCACCAGCCTGTTTGTGGGACCCTCCTGCCCTTTATCCCTCACTCCTTCCTGAACTGGGAAAAGTGCCCTGCTACCATGCCACACCCAGAGCGTCAGTTCCAGTTTCTGTAGCTGCTCTTTGGTTCTTTCTGCAGGCCTGTGTAGCTACCTACAGTCGTAGCACAAGCCTCTGCACCCCTGAGGTGGTGCTGGGGGACCTGCCACCCACCCTGGTCAGACCACGCAGTGGGAACAGGCTCTGGGACCACACACTCACGCACACCTGCCCCCAGCCTCTCTTGGCCCTGCTGATGTGAGTGGGTGCGTTCGCCTGCCACACTGTGTGTGTATATAACAGGCCCCAATCTCCCCTGAGCAGATACCCCCTGTACCAGCTGGGCGGCCCCCAGCTCCGAGTGTTCCGAACTAACTTCTTCATCCAACTGGTGCGGCCTGGCACGGCCCAACCTGAGGATACTGTACAGTTTCGGATCCCCATGGAGTAAGTAAACCCTAAAGGAATTTGGGGGCTGGGGAGCACTGTCTTGGAATGTGGGTCCTGGCATGTTTCTTAGCTTGGCTCCCCTTGGTCAGGCTCTTCCTCCTGTGGAGAGACCTGGGGCTGTTCTGCTTGCTCGGTGGATGGTGGAAGGGCCTGGTGTCTGCAGAGCTTCAGGGAGCAGGGCCACTCTTGGCTGGTTTCCTGGCTCACCCTCCACCTGGGGATAGCTTAACTGAGAGCCTGAGATTTGTCGAATTCTTGCCTCAATCCTCTTCCCAGGAAAGGCGTCCCCGGAGGCTCGGTTGGGAGCATGCTGAGATTTACAGGGCTTCGAGAATGTCAGTCTTGACTTCTTTGCCTCACTCTGCCTGAGATCCACAGTCCCTTAACCTGAGCTGCCTGATACTGCTCTGAGTCCAAAAAGTCTCACGAACCAGCTCAAGATAGGGCAAAGGGTGGGGAGGGGACAGGAGTAGGTCTCTGTAGATGCTGGGTCAGGTCCATCCAGCCTTATAGACAAGGCTGAGGAGGCCTTACAGCTGAGATAACCAGGGCTGTGTTGAATGTAAATGTGGGCTTCACCCACCAAGTCCTTGCCAGTCCTGTGTGGCAAGTGCCTCCTAGGCCAGGATAACAGGTTTCTAGTCAGGCAGGAGCTCAGGCTGGAAGTAGACAGCACCCTACAGCCCAGGGTGAGGAGAGGGATCAGGTTGACTAGGCTGATAAGTCACACTGCTGGGGCTGGAGAGACGGCTCAGCGGTTAAGAGCACTGACTGCTCTTGCAGAGGACCTGGGTTCGATTCCCAGCACCCACATGGTGGCTACGAACCGTCCTTAACTCCAGTTCCAGGGGAATCCGAAGTCCTCTTCTGACCTCCGCGGCATTGCATGACATGGGTGCACTCACATACATGCAGGCACTACACTCATACACATAAAATAAAAATAAAATATTTTTTAAAAGTCACAGTGCCAATGCCCTGCATTGCCCTGGTGTCTGGAGAGAAACAGCTCTGGGGCTGAGGTCTGCCTAGTCCCGTCTGACTGAGGCTACGGCAGGACCCTCACCGTTACCCTTGGTCGGGTTTCTGTCTTGCTGGGCTTAGTCTTGTTTTCTTTCTGCTTAACCCAGGATGACCAGGGTGGACCTCAAGAATTACCTTGAGCATATTTACAACGTGCCTGTAGCTGCCGTCCGCACTCGGGTACAGCACGGTGAGTGCCTGTGCTGGTGGTGGCCCTCTAGGCCGTAGCCCCATGCCGCTCCATGGTGTCTCTGGACTCATCGTTCATGAGAAGAAATGGAGGCACAGGGGGCTTGTTGGAGACTTGGCAGAGTCACATGGGGTCCCATGGCAGGACTGGCAAGATCCGTCCTGAAACCTGCCACAAGCCCCATCCTTTGTAGCTCAAAGAAGGTCCCCCTTGTTTTCGGCTACAGCCCTTAAACATTCTCTGCTCCCTTGAACCAGTTTCTCAGCCCTCAGCTGGTCTCTACTAGGTACCTACAGTCCCCTCCTCTGGTCAGCCCTGACCGGGCCTGTGAGTGGCAGAGCCAGTGGCCACAGCTGGCTGCCAGTGCCATCCTCTGAGAAATCCCTTTCCAGGAATTCATATTTCTCCAGTGAGCAAACAGATCCCTCTTATTCTTTTAAAATCTATTTTGTTATTTCTGGTTTCAAAGGTTGTTTTTACTTAAGCAGAGAGACTGGTTTCAGGCTCTCACTGTGAAGGCTCAGAACACTCCTGGTGCTCGGCCTGCCATGCAGTGTCCCCCTGGGTGATTGATGGGGGCTGGGCTGATCCCCTGTGCCTCTTTGGAAGGTGGTTTTGGATTGTGGGGCTGGTCCGGGGCTCAGAGCTGAGGCAGGGTCCGTTGCCCCCCCCCCACAGGTTCGAATAGGAAGAGAGACCACAAGAACGTAAGAGTCAAGAAACCCGACTACAAAGTGGCCTACGTGCAGCTGGTGAGTGAGCCCAGTCCTACCTCTGTTTTTCGTCACATCTGGGTCCTGGGGCTGTTTGTGCAATGTTTTCCACCTCACTGGGGCCCAGACCTGGAGACCTGGGGAGGGAGGAGGAGCCCAGGTCCCAGATTACCTCTGCAGAGCTCAGTAAGTCCGAAGGCAGTTGCTCATTCTGTGTTAGAGTCCCATGCCCAGCCTGGTGTTGGTGACAGCAGAAACCAGGGTCTGAGCATAGATGGCCAGGGCTCTGTGATGACCTGGCTTTGTTCAGTTCCAGTGCCTGGTGCAGAGTTGAGTTCCCTCAGAAGTCCACTCCAGGGTGAGGGGTTCCAGACCTGCGAGGCACAGTTCTGGTGTTACATTCCATCAGCCCTAACACCGATCGCTGGACTACAGGCACCAAACCTCAGCCAGAGGAGGTCGAGGGGTTTTTGTAAATGTCGATTCCGGCCGGGGGAGCTTGCCGGTGGGGGCATCATAGCCCTCATTTACTGCAGTTTCACAGAGGAAGGTGAACATGCTGTTTGGCAGCTACAGATGCCAGATCTGAGCTCAGTTGGGGTCTGGGAGAGGGAGCAGACCTTTATTCACTGAGACCCAGACTTGCCAGGAGAGATCCACATTGTAAAGCATGTGCTCTCTCCTGGTCCATCTTTAAGACCAGACGTCAGGCAGCCAGTGCCCCGGGGCTTCTCAGTCTCCAGGCAGAACCCCCTCTGGCGTCCGTGGCCTTGGCCTCTGTGGCCTCTGTGAGGTCTTTCAGGGAAGGCTCCCCCATGGCCGGGTCCATTAACTAGTCCCACTGCTTGAAACCCACATGGGGTTCCTCTGGTTTCTCCAGATTCGATGTAAACAGCCCTCCAGGGAGCCCAGTGGCCTGGCCAGCCGCTAGATGGCAGTCATGCTGTTGGGAACGTGCCTCCCACGGGGCCTGGGCTGGAAGGCTGTTTGTTCAAAGATCCAGGGAGGGAGACAGCTTTTCCAGAAAAGAGCCTCAGTTCTAAACTGGGCCAATATTTGCTGTACATAAAATCAGCCAGTACAGGTGAGAAGGCCCTGTGGAGGCCTGTGTGTGCGCTCTGGGTGTCGAATCCCTGTGTGTGCTCCCTGGGTGTCGAATCCATCCATCCATCTCTGTCATGGCCTGCGGGGCGACATCCCACAGTAGCATTTACCACGAGTCGCCTCAGAGGCAGCTATGGTTACAAGTGGCTTTTGAGTCATCTGAGCCCCTCCATTTTCCCCCCTGAGCCCCACCTCAATCATGAAAGCTAAACTCAGCCGTGCTTAGATCTGGCGTCTGCAGCTGCCTTACGGCACGTTCATCTTCCTCTGTGAAATCGTGGTAAAAGGGGGCCCGTCGTGTCCCCACCGGCAAGCCTCCCCCAGCAGGAATTAAAATTTGTAACGCCCCCCCCCAACTCCAGCCAAGAAACGGCTCGTTCGGGACTTTCCCGCTGCGTCTGCAGAGGCCTGCTTCTGTCCTCGAGTCTGTGTCCTTTGTGGGGGGTGGCTTCTGGTAACTGCATTGTGAGGCTTGGGAAGGGGCATCTAGAGAGACAGATTATACCATGGTGTTCATTGTGACTTGTGGAAGGGGAAAGGCGGGTCCCTCTTGGTGGGCGTCCACATTTTTCTTCTGACAACCTGATAAACATCTCTTTGGCCCTGGGTTGGGAGGGAGCCTTTGCAAGCCCTCAGTCACCCACATAACAAAAAGAGCATTGACCGTGTTTACACGGCAGCATTTGACAGAGGGGTGCATACAGGCCGTGAGCCCTGGGCTCCGGAGCAGCTGCTGTGGGCAGGCACGGTCCAGCCCGACAATGGCCTGCGAGGCCCTGGGATTACTGGAGTTGGGACTGGCTTTCCCCTCTCCTCCTGACCTCTTCTCCTTTCCTGTTTGGGGCCCTCTGAACCGGCTCTCCCTCGTTGGAGGGTGGGAGGTTGCACTTTTTAAAGGTATGAGGTGATTATCTCTAGAGAGTATTCCCAGGGAAGCCACCTGGCCCCTTGCTGGCTGCCTTCGCTGTTTCTCAAGCTCCTGCATGAGCCATCTTTGTGCCTGCATGTTCAAATGTCACTTTGAGCCCCTGTGGCCATGAAATCAGCTGTTTCCATGCGATGGGTGGTCAGCGCTCTCTGTCTGTCTCTCTCTGGCTTTGGAGGCAAGAGTCTCATATAAGCCAGGTTGGCCTTGAACTTCTGTGTAGCCAAGGAACATTTTGACCTTCCGAGCCTCCTGCTTCCACCTCCCCAGTTGCTGGGCTTGGAGTTAATGCACCACCACAGCCAGTTTATGTGGTGTTAGGGATGGAACCTGGGGCTCCCTGAATGCTGGGCAAACACTCTACCAACTGAGCTACATCCCCATGCACGAAGCAAGAGACTTTGCGGGCCTAGTGTCACCACTGACGGCACTGACTAGGGCAGCCCAGGTTGCGAGTTCCCTGTGTCCCCGTGTGGAGGCTGGGGGCTTGGTCCTTCTGTGCCCCTCCCCCTCCTGTCTCTGGCTGCTTGGCAACAGCAGCAAGTGAGCCGCCCAGCCACGTATCTGCTTGGGGCCTGCAGAGTTGACGGCCCTCCCCCTCCCAGGGCCTTCACTGGTGCTGGCCCACGTGCTTGGGGCCCCAGGCTGGGACGTGGCCATGCTGACACACTGTGAACTTCTAGTGAAAGACGTAAAAGCAGTTAATTTGAAAAGCCGGTCTTGATTTATAGACTGCTGCATATGTAGGTTTCTGTGTACGTTGTGTGCGTTTCATTTGCCAAGTTCGGAGCCTGGAGGAGGGCAGCCTTTAATGTGGCTGAAGGCCTTTAGATATTTTGGATGGAAAAAGTTTTAGCATGGCACCAGACGTCATTTGTGTCCTGTTTTCTGCGCCTAGTTCCTGCCCCCAGTTCCACTGGCTGCCGCCTGGTGAATGGGCCTTTGCTGGGCTGCTTTTAATGAGCCCCAGGCTGGTGCAGACCCACAGTAAAGAGATAATGTCTGTGAAAAGAGCCATTGTCCCTATAAAACACAAACACATACACACACATACACACACACTGGTAGATAAAGGTGGGGGGGGCTTGTGTCCAGTAAGGTGTATGTTTGCCCTGCAGGGACCCTGACCAGAGAAACTGGTGGCTCATCTTTCTCTTTTAGGGTTCAGGGTCGCAGGTAACTAGCCACTGAGTCACCGGAGAACTGGATGGAAAAGGTGCTACCTCGGAGCTCTGAACTAGGCCCCGCTTCTCTCCCTAGGCGCACGGGCAGACTTTCACCTTCCCAGAACTTTTCCCCGAGAAAGAGTCCAGTTCTGTGGAGCCTTACCTGGAGGAGAAGCGGCTGCAGGAGCAAAGCCAGAGCCGCGACCCCTACCGTGCCGATGTCCCTTCCTGGTTTGGCCTGTGACCCGTGATAGAGCAGACAGCAGGGCCACAGACCCAGTGGGCAGAGTGGTTCCAACAGCCCAAATAAAAGTCCTCTGTGCAGAAAGAATTGGACCGTTCTTTCTGTCTAGAGCCTCGGGGTCTCTGACACATATGTTGCTACAGGCCTAGGGGGTCTGGGAGCCTGAGGCCAGGCCGCCATCCCAGGCTTCTCTCTGGTTGGGGTGAGTCTTAGAGACAGCAGTATAGACATTCACGTTTGACAGCTCGAACTCAGGGTGCTGAGGAGGAAGAGGCCGGGTGGCTCTGCGAGAGCCCTGGGAAACAGTCCTAGGTCCCGGCTCCCACTGAGGGGGACCTGGGAAGGAAGCCTCCGTCCAGACAGATTTGTGTGTGGTTCAGCTGGCAGGAAGGACCAGAGGGGGATGGTGAGCAGGCAGGAAGGGCGTGGAGACGTGAGGGGAGCAGAGCAGGTCTGCAAGCTCCAGGGCCCGAGTGCTGCTGCCTGTCCTCTGCATCACAGACCCCCGCCTCGTTCTCCTCATGTACCCCAGAGGATCTCCGCTCTCACCTGAAGCCCTGACAGCCACACCCAGAGCCCACGCCTGGCTCTGGGCCACCAGGCCCTGCCCAGTCTGCAGGAGCTGGTCAGAGCTGCAGAGCTTCCCGTCCCTCTGGGGCAGTCCCGTCCTTGCCCTGTACTCCTAGGGTAGGTTGGCCAGTAGGTCCTCCAGGACCCAGAACTGAAGGCAGCACCTGGTTTAGCTTTAGTGCTGCTTACAGCACATCTTCCTGCTTAGCCGGTTAAGTCGGGGGTTTCCAGCCCCATAGCCCACAGGTCTTGTTTCAGAAAGGAGGAGCTGGGGCCTGGGCTGCCTCTTCACTCCCTTTCCAGGCCATGGTTTGATGGGAAAGGTCCACCCTGACGTGTTGAGCAGAGCCCTTGTGCTGAGGGCCCAGTCAACTTGTGTCTGGCTTCTGCTTTGGGGGGAGAAGCGGCTAGCTACCCAGCCAAGAATGGGCAGTGGGGGCCCCTTACAACATGGGCAAGTTGGGTACCCAGCACACCTTGACTCACACAGCGGACAGGGCCGCCTCAGTTCACCATGAACATCTTGTCTGTCTGTGAGGCTCCAGCCGTGTCCTCTAAACACAAGAGCCACTGGGTACACATGGATGCACAGGTTTACAGCAGGGTTTTGTGCTTGCCACTGAGCCTGGCCCTCAGACCCCACATAAAAGTGGGAGGAGAGAGCAAACTCCACAGTGTCCTCTGAGCGCCACACATGCATGGCACACACATCCACACACAGCATGCACTTACACATACAATAATATACCAAGATTTTCAAAGGAGAAAAGTCCCACGAACTATTAACTACATTGACTAGACCGCCATGCCCCAGAGGTGTGTAGCGATTGAATGTTGATGCCTGAGTTCACAAACCCAGTCTATGGCCATGTGTGCATGTGTGATATTGTATATCTTTGTGTCCGTATGTCTGTGCAGTTCAGTGTATGTGTCTATAAAGGAATGTTTGTCCCCTTGTGTTGAGAGTATGTCTGCATGTTAGTGTCCGAGTGTGCAATTGTGACTGTGTCTCGCTGTGTGTAATTGTGTCTGTGAGTGTGTGGTTGTGACCGTGTGTGTCTGATGGTATGATTGTGTATCTGTGTGAGAGGTCCTTGGTGTGTCAGGGTGTATGTCTGTCTAAGCATGTGTGTGTCTTTAAGTGTGTGACTGTGTCTGAGTTGAGTATCTGGGTGTGGAGGTTTGATTCTAAAGAGAGGTTGCCTAGAGATCTGGGGAGCAGTCGTGAGGGCAGTGTCCTGTGAAGAGCCCAGTCACACTACAACGTGGCCATGTGGGTCCGGGCCCCCACCTCTGGGCCCCCGCCTCCCTGGGTTTGGAATCCCAGCTCTGCAATGTGGCTCTGCTGTGGGGTCTGAGCAGGGTCTGGGGCCCCCTGAGATGGAGCCAGAGCTGGGCCCC
>NW_008343206.1:1311916-1322057 GCF_000622305.1 Nannospalax galili | reverse complement strand
CCCCCCCCAACCCTGGGCTTCACCCCAGCCCCCCCGTAACCCCCTCGGGCCCAGGCTACAACTCATTCTTCCAGCCAGGGGAGGAGACAGGGGCCTCTTGCTGCTGATGCCTGCTCCCTATGTCCAGGAGGCTGGCTGAGCAGGGCAGCCGGGGTGCCGTAGAGTGCAGTGGTCAATCTCCAGCTTAGAGTCAAGTGATCTACAGTGAGACATCCCAGGGTGATGGTGACGGTGGACATGGGGCCAGACCCCCTTTGCCATCTCCACTGAGCTCACTGTCTCCACAGAGATCTGGTTAAGGGCAGAGTTTCAAAGGGGGCGCTTTCTGTGGCCCTTAAGCTTACAGCTTGGGCCCCAAAGGGGAAAAGTCACGGGTGAGCTACTGCAGTATGCTGGGTGTTGGCCTGGGTGCATGTGCGAGACACACGCACACCAGTGAACCACAGACAATAGGCAAGATGCTTCTAATCCCAGTCTGGCTAGCTGAGCATGGAGATGTCTGGCCCTGGTCACTGGAGGGGTTCCCCTCTGGTTCCCGTGTGTCTTCTGCTCTGTTGGCCTTTGTGGGCCCTTGAGGCTCATCCCCCCAGGAGCACCTCTTGCCTGTCAGAGAAGCCCAGCCTCACTTGCCACACCTCAGATGAGGCCTGATAAGGGGTGCATAGGCTGTAGCCTGGGGTGAGGTGCTCTGGGAGTCTGGAGCCTGGGACAGAGTGTTCTGGGAGTCCCGAAGTGGGCCCTGACTAGAGCTCCCTGTCTCTCAGCCCCAGCCACACGGTGCAGTCACCCCCACATGCACACAGGCAGGCAAGACACACATATACACACAACAATTGAAAATAAAAATAAATCTTTAAAATAAAATTACATTTATTTGTGTGTGTGTGTGTGTGTGTGTGTGTGTGTGTGTGTGTGTGTGACCATGTACAAGCTTGATGGTGGGAGGCTCTACTGCTGAACCATCGCAGTGGCCCCATCATTTCTAGCTTTTAAACAAACTTACTGAAATGTATTTTGCACACTGTACAGTCTACAATTCAGTGTGTAATGCAGCAGGCTTCAGTGTGGTGTGTGTGTGTGTGTGTGTGTGTGTGTGTGTGTGTGTGTGTGTGACCATGTACAAGCTTGATGGTGGGAGGCTCTACTGCTGAACCATCGCAGTGGCCCCATCATTTCTAGCTTTTAAACAAACTTACTGAAATGTATTTTGCACACTGTACAGTCTACAATTCAGTGTGTAATGCAGCAGGCTTCAGTGTGTTCAGTGTGTTTCAGACACAACCCCATACCCCAAGGCTGTGGTGCCCCATCACCCTCCCCAGCCCTGGCATATCCATTCTGCCTTCTCCTGTCCTTATGGGCATAGCCACTCTAAGGACATCACAGGAGTGATGTTTATACAAGATCTGCCCTTCCCATGCCTGGATCATGTCACCAAATAGGGTCTTCAAGGTCCTTCCTTTTCAGGACTGAGTTGTAGTCCATGGTAATTTGGACAGCTTCTTGTTCATCCCTTAATGGTCTTGTGGGATTTTTTTTTCTACCATGTGGTCCTTGTAACTGATGCTGCTGTACACGTCTTAAGTGTAGACATGTCAATTCCTCCTGGGGAGACTTCACTCTTGGCCCCAGTGGACTGATGCCCCAGGGCCTAGAGACACTGAGGTTCCCTCCCTGCCACCCTCCACTGCCTCAGGTTTGAGCCCACTTCCCCAGATGCCGTTCAAGCACTGCCTGAACCAAGGAGCTTCCCGCACAAGACTGCAGAGGCACGTGGGTCCTTGTTCCCGCTCTGCACCCAGATGTAAAGAATGACTCCTGGGGCTGGGGAGATGGCTCTGAGTAAAATGTGCTTCCTGAACCAGATGAGGACCCGAGTTTGATCGCTGGAACCCACACAAAAAGCTGGACATGGTGGCACACACTTCAATTCCCAATATGCAAGGTAGACAGACACAGGAGGGTCCCTGGGGCTCTGCTGACCAGCGGGCTTAATAGGAGAACCCTAGTTCCCAGGGAGACCCTGTTTGAAAAAGCAAGTAAGCAAACCAGCAACACCCACCAAGGTGCACAGCTCCACAGGGACAACAGAGGACGAACTCTGGCCTCCACATACACATGCAGACAGGTATGTAGAGTTCTTCCCCTGTACCATGTGACCCCACCCCTGCCCGTTGTCAGGACTCTTGCTGCTTTCTGTGTGGCCTTGCTTTGGTAGGGGTGGGGTCTCCCCTCTGCCACCTTTGGGCCCTGCTCCTCCCCAAGGCATGGAGAGTTTCCTGGGAGGAAAGGAGGCCTCCCCAGGGACCTCACTCTGGCTCCTACTAGCTTATCTTCGAAGGAGTGAGACCACTTGGGGACCTGCAGCTCCCCTTCTCCCTGGCCTTGGAGGAGCACCCCCACCCCTCCCCAGTCCTCCACATGAGGGACCTGCTTAGCATCTGCATCTGTCACCCCTGACTGAGCTCATCCCCTAGCATCAGTCTCCCCAGTGGCTTCATTATTTCTTTGTAAATGGGGTTTTTCCTAGTCAAAATAATCAGGGTTTTTCTGTTGCTGCCACATCTGGCTTTGATTGGCTCCAGCCTTCGAGGGTGCTGGCGTCCTGACGTTAGGGCCTGTGGCCTATAGAGGAAGCTGCCCCTGGTCCTGCACCCCTCCCCACACCGAGCCCCTCCCCCATGCTCTCACCACACATCTGCCCCTCTACTTCAGAGGGTGGCTCTGCAGGGAGCCCTGAGAGTTCGGGGGGCCCTGGGAGTTCACCCAAGGCTACATTGCAACCTGAACACCCTGTCATGCCTGTACGGGGGTGCTGGCCTTGAGAGGTTCCCCCGAGCTCCCAGAACTAAACCACCACACCACCCTCCCTCTGAGAGGCACAAGATGACAGTGTTCCTAGCTGCCTCAGTGCTAATACACATAGGTCCCCATGTCAGGCGAGGTGGGGCCCCTGTCTACCTGTACCAGGGGTGTGTGTGTGTGCCTGCACTGCCTGGGAGCATCAGGGTCCTGAGGCAGAGGCTGCCTCTGTGAACCTTGAGACTGGGAAGGTGGTGGGCCTGAGTACATAGCTCCTTGTCTGGGCCATGACTTCCTTCCTGGCCAGATATCTGCACGACACAGGGCCCCAGGTCTCACAAGTTCCCCTGAGGCCAGGTCTGGTTTGGGGTCCCTGGTATGCAGAACTGGGTTCCTCCTTTCTCTGGTTCTTGTTCAGGCAAAAGACATCCTTCCTTCTTGTGGGGGAATCCCTGGTCTCCTGGCCTCTTTGAGCCCTGGTTCTATTCTTTTTCTCTCTGCCCCTGGCGACAAGTGTCCCCGGGGCCCGTATGAGCAGAGGGTCTGCTCTTGGCTGGTGTGAGTGTTGGTAGCAACTTTGAGAGCCCTGCCGATACTGCTGGGATGTGGTACTCTGTGGTGGGGGTGGGGATGGGGGGTGTCAGACACCAGAAACGAGGCTGGTAGAGTGCGAGCTTCTGCTTTCTTCTCACCGTGCCCCCTGCCTCCCCTCCTCTGCCCCCATGCCCATGCATGGCCCCCAGCTCTCCCAGAGCATGTGTGCTTGGATGCCCAGGGCTAATTCACCTTCCTGTTCCTCCACCAGCCACAGGACCTTTGACTAGCCCTTGGATATTTCAGTGCCTCAGTGAAACATTGCATAACACTCAGGGTCAAGCGTGCAAGAACTAGGGTTCCTCTCCCTGGCTAGGGGAGATCTGAAAGACTAGCAAGAGGACCTTAACTTCTGTTTCCCAGGACTCAGAGACTGTCCTGGGAGGAGCACTTTTGGGGTGCCACTGGGGGCCAGTGGAGCAAATCCTTGAACCCACTCATTTTTAACTTCCTGTTGGAACCCAGAGCCGGGCCTGCCAGGTAGGTCCCCTGGGAGTGAGGGGTCCTCCCCATTGCAGGGACACCCACCACCCCTCTTCATTGCAGGCTGAGAGTTCCCAGCAGCCCCTGGGCCCCAGTAGGGGTGAAACTGCTGCCCCAAAGCAAGATGTCCCCTCTCCCCACCCCCTCTCTACCTGCACTTTATGAAGCGTTTGGAATTCCACCAGCCGAACAGCTGGGTGCTCCCGACCCCAGTTTCCCCTGGGACTTTAGCAGCAGCTAGGACCTTAAATAATTCCCCCAAACTGTGTGATATCTGATTTGTAGCACTCATAAAACGCTGAGCCTGCTGCCAGAGGGGGAGGGCCGAGGCAGGCTCACAGAGGCCTCATTTCCCTCCAGCATGTGTGGAAGTGTGTGCATGAATGACTGTGGGGTGCTTTGGGGGGAGGGTCACCCCAAATGGTCAGATGCTGCAGCTCTAGCCTCATTCCATGCACCCCCCCCCCGCAACTCTCATCAGGGATGGCTGGTCCCCTCTTGTCCCGGTGAGTCCCAAGAGCTCACTGTGCCCAGCCTGGGGTGGCTTATTGCTTCATGAACTGTGGAGGAGGCCAAGACTACCTCAGAGGTCACGGAAGCTACCAGAGTGACTTGTCTGCCTAGGAAGAGGCCCCGTGAGGGGGCAGCTTCTGCCCAATGGATGGACATCCTTGGGAAGTGGACCAGAGAGAGATTGCTGACACAGCAGTCAGTCATCCTGGATTAACCCCAAGAGGGGACAAAAGGCTGGCCGGACCAGGATGCTGGGGATTAAGCTCCTGGCCCCAAAACTCCAAGGGAATGTCTGTCCTAGCAGAGCAGGCAAAGGGCCCTCAGATCTGGGCCGCATCTATGCTTCTGTGCAAGTTGCCCCAGGCCCCAAGTGATAAGAGATGAAGGGGACCCATCTTCAGGCCTGGAGGTGCCTGAGTGACCCTGGGGACCACCTGGCCTAGCAGACCATCCCACATGACTGAAAGGGGACATCCTCCCCCACAAGGCAACAAGAGCCCTCAGTGCCCACCCCAGGCGGCAGCCAGGCCAGTCGGGTCAGTGGTCTGGATAACAAGCCTTGTGCAGGCTTCGGGCAGGATGAGAGGCTCCTGGGCAGGGGGTGTCGTTAAAGCCCCAGATCAAAGGGCCTGGAAACAGCTCATTAGGAAGGCTGGCCACAGCCGCCCAGGCGCAGGCAGACAGGGTCTGCTGTTCCGCCACTTTGACTTTGCCGGGTGAGAAAGCACAGCACCCCCTCCACTGGACCGCTCCCTGGGGCCACGGATTACCTTGGGGGCCAAGGGGCAGGCGGCAGGGTGGCCCCCAGGACACCCGCCATCCTAGCCTTCAGTTTCTGAGGACTCCTAACAAACTGCTGGGACCCGGCTGAAAGGCCTTGATGACGGGGCACACTGGGCATCCGCAAGGGTGGGGAGCTGAGTGTTGTGACAAGACTATAATCCCCACGCTTAGGAAGCGGAGGCAGGAGGACAGTGAGTTTAAGGCCAGCCTGGGATACAATAGTGAGAACCCGCCACAGAAAATTAAAGGAAATACAAAACCCAGCCAACATCTGTGCAGGGAGCTCATGTTGCTCCGGAGCACATTTGAGCTGTTGGAAGCCAGGAGTAGACAAGAAGTTTCTGGAAAGCAAACATGGCTATAAGGTATGGCCAAAACCTGGAGTCTTGGTTTCCACCCTAAGCCGCTGGCCCTGAAACTGTGAGGCCCCTGGCTGCAGCCTCCTTTGTCTGAAACGTGGCATAATCCCAGCACCTGGGAAATCAGAAGTTCAAGGTCAGCCACACGTACATCAGGCCTAGAAATCAAGAGACCCTGTCTCAAAAAAAAAAAAAAACAAACAAGGGGCTGGAGAGACGGCTTAGCAGTTAGGAGCACTAGCTGTTCTTGCAGAGGACCTGGGTTCGATTTCTAGCACCTACATGGTAGCTAACAACAATCTGTAACTCCAGTTCCAGGGGAATCCAACCTGGAACTGGATTGAACTGGTTCCAGGGGAACCTCTGAGGGCATTGTACAACACGGGTGCACTTACACACATGCAGACAATACACTCACAAAAAATAAAAAAGTAATAATAATAAAAACTAAACAGAACGAGCTAGGCATGATGTCGCATGCCTTTAATCCCAGCATTTAGGAGGCAGAGGCAGGCGAACCTTCGTGATTTCAAGGCCAGGCTCGTCTATATAACAAGTTCCAGTCCAGCCAGGGCTACATAGTGAGACCTTGTCTCAAACAAAACAAAACAAAAATAAAAAACCCCAGAAAACAACAATTACAAAAAAATGGGGTCTGGGTGGAGATGTAGCTCAATTCATAGAACATTTAACTGTCAGGTGAGAGTTTCTGGGGTCAGTCCCCACTGTTGCTGAAGCCAAACCAAACTAAAACAAAACAAAGCAACATGTTGCATTTTAATACCAGTCACACAGGGTCCCAGCTAGCAGGGGGACAATAAGAGGATGATCTGCTCCCAGCGCTCCTGTCCCCTTGATGCCCGGCCCCCATGCTCTGCCCCAGTGGGTCCAGGCACCGGCAAAGTTTCGGTGCCTCCTTCCCCAGCCTTCCTCCCAGTGGCCACGGTGTGGCAGAATGTGGCCAGGCTTGGGCGCCTCATGGACAAGCTGTTCCTCAGAGGTGGCGCCGCTATTACTGGCTTGGGAAGGGAGCCTCTCTTTGTGCCCGCCCAGACCCTGGCCACGAGGTGGCATTGCCAACGTGCCCAGTCACTGAGACAGGCTGGCATGCCAGTTGGAAGTAAGTCTCAACTCCCAGGATGGCCACGTCTTTGGAAGAACCCCAAAGTCTAATCCCTAAAGTCTACTCAGACCCCTGGGACATCCCACTCCCCAAAGGAGGGTCTTAGGTCCTAAGGCATTCCACAACACTATGCCCAGCCCCAAAGCCACCTTCCCCTGTGCCTGGAAGATTGTGGAGGGGCCCCATGTCCATGCAGCTCGGCTGCTCTGGGGCAGCCCCCCTTCTGGGAGAAGGTCTTAGGGTCATGCTGGGTCTCCTGTCTGGTTTTAAGGGCTTCGCCTTAAAGTTCTCCACACTTCTGTCACCTGAGGCCTTGCGAGCAGGAGTTCCCCTACTCAGCCTCCAGGGGCTCCACTGCTGGGACACAGGCTCCCTGACTCCAGAGCCATGACTTTCCCTCCACCGGCTCGGCCAGGCCATCTCAAATGAGTGGGTTATGCACAATTTCAGGGCAAGGAGCAACTGGCCAGGGACTCAGCTCTGACCTGGGTCTGGGGGACTGGGGGACTTTGGGGCTCCTACTAAGATGCAGTTATGGATGAGTGTGCTAGAGGCAGCTGTGCCCCAGAGACCAGAACCAGACAACCCACTGGATGTCTTGGATTTGAGGGACCCTCCAGATGCTGGGGTGCCCTGGTGTATGAACACTCTGAGTTTGTCCTTGTCCTTGGCTAGAGGTGGCCTTAACTCTGGAAGGGCCCTCCTAAAAATAAATCTCAGGCTCAAGGCTCAACAGGCCCTCTGGGGTCAGAAGCAGCTGTTCTCTCCATCCTGGCCTGTCCTCACCTCTCAGAACATCCCCTGCCTGTGGGCCTCACCCGAGCTAAATCCACTCTGGCCCCTCGGCCAGTACATAACAGGAAAAGTATGTGTTCTGAGCCTCCTTTGGGGTTTGAAGAGGACATGGCCACTTGTGCTGGGATAAGGGGAGCCAGCAGCTGCCCAAGGAGGGTGATGAAGGATGTCAGGAATGTCCTTTATCCTAAAATATCAGATGGCCCTTGAGATGGCGGGAAGCCCGCCCCAGCTGTCCTAGTAGCTCTTGAAATGACCACAGTTGCCCCCATCCATCAAGATGGCCCCAGAATGGCGCTTCCTACTGCCTGACCTTGGATGATTCTAGAGACAGTTGCAGAGGACCTCCATGCCAGAAAAACTGCAAGGACCCCAGGAAAAGGACCAAGAGGAGCTACCCCAGCTCCCCAGATCTATTGTCCCATTCATCACCCAGGTAGTGCACAGGACAGGGTTCCTTACATTGGTTGTATCTTCATAAGCCCTTCTCCCCACATTGGTCTCCCCACCCACTGCCTGCAACAAACAACTGGAGGACCAAGGAGGACCCCCAGAATGTGAAGAGACATTGTAGATAGGGATGCCAGACACAAAGGAACCCCCAAGAAGTTACAGGGACATTGTGGAGGGGCAGAGCACACCCATGCCAGGAAGTCTGAACGGAAGGGTTAAGTGCACAGAGGCTCCGAAGGACAGGGTGGCCAGGTGGGGACACGGGACTTAAGAGCTGGCGCCAGCCTGGCGGGCTTGATCTGGTACACTGGGCCACGTGCTTGCCCACGGGGCTCATGGGATATTCTTGCTGAGTCTCAGAGGACTGGGCACAGGGTTTGAGGGTCCTAAAAGGGCACCTGACAGTTGGCATGAGGCCCTCGTGGCCTTTTGGTCACCTCTAAGGTATGACACCCGCCTGGGCCCCTGTGTCATCGTCCTAGCAACACTGGGAGAGACAGACAAACAGAAGGCGATAGTAGCCCCAGGCCTATCATGTCTCTTGGGGAGGGGGGGCATGCAACAGCCAGAGAGACATGGCCAATTTTGGAAGAAGTGCGCCCTGGCCTTATGCCGGTCCTGACCGGCCATGTGTGCCTTGAGTTCCTGCCCTTCCCTGCCCCACCTGCCCAAACTAGTACTCCATGTATGTCTATGTGGGGGACAATGCAGGGTTTGGGTGAATGGGGGGGCTCTTGAGATCTTGGGGTCGTATAGAAAGGTGTGTGGGCCCTCCCCTCCACCCCGTGTTTGGGGTTTTTGTTTGTTGTTTGAGACAGGGTCTCTTTTTGAGACAGGCCTTGAACTTGCTATGTAGCTGAAGATGACCTTGAAGCTCTGATCCTCCTGCCTCCACCTCCCCAGCGTTGGGATGACAGGCATGTGCCACTGCTATGCCCAGTTTACTTAGTATTTGGGGATCAAACCTAGGGCTTCATACATGCTAAGGGAGCACTCTACCCGCTGAGCTGCAATCCTCAATCTTTCTTCACTGAGTTCTGGGGGCTCTGGGGCTATTAGCCCAAGGGACAGAAGCCTTCACCCCTCTTAGAAGTCTCAGTGTCATTCTAGATACTTCTGTTAGACATAGGATCCCACCTGTCTGGGTGGCTGGGTCTCCATCAAGTGTTGGGCAGGGTCTCCAGGGGAGCTGGCCCTGCGCCCTGGGCCACCCAAAGGGGGCAGTAGAGGAACATGAGTCCCTGCCCAGCTGGACTCACTGCTGGGGGGCCTCCTGCCCCCAAGCCAGGCCAGTTGGTTCCACGTGGCGCCTTCCTCCACCCCCCACCCGTGGAATGCCGATAGAGAGCTGCAGGTCTGGCGCAAACATACCCCAGCCGGCCAGGGCAGCCCACCCCCATCCCATACCTTCCTGACAGGGAGGTCTCAGGCTGAGCACTCTGCTAGGGGTTTTCTACTTTCCTATTTCTATTTTCCGGGTGAGGACAACCTAGATAAGTTTGGTATGAGGCAAAAGCCAGAGGTTTTAGGTCCTTTGTTCGTCTTTGGAGGTACGTGCCTAGGAACAGGGCAGCTTGTGACCCCCAGTGTCTACACCCAAGTTGGGGGGAGGTTTTGTAAGGGCTGTGTGCACCCACGGCCGTGTGGAGATAGGGGACAGTGGGATCATGGTGTCCCCAACTCTCAACCAATGGTGGCGCTGCTGACCAAGAGGCAAGCGGGACACTGGCCGGAGAGGTCATGCACCATGTTGGCCTGGCTATCCATAGCGGCTTAGCTGTTCTCAACCTGAGCCTTCCAGGACCCCAGATTAGGCTCTGAGACAGCTGGTCAAGTGGCCATGGCGTCACTGGGAAACCCAAGCTTTCTGGGGCAGAAGGGTCCTGCCCAAAGAAGGAGCGCCTGTGAGCACAGAAGGACCAACAGGCCTTCTAGAAGGCTCAAGTGTCCCAGTGAGGATGTGTCCCCATGGCAGCCCTCCTGGTGCCCGCCCTCCTCCCCAAGCCCTGCGCCCGGGGCTGCATGCCTCCGCAATTGCTTTCTGTGTTCAGGGATCAGGGTCCCCTCCTGGCCATGTCTTTTCTGGGAGAAAGATTACAGACTTTCTACATTAAAATTTTAGCATGAAGCTTTTTTGGTATGAAGTTTGAAGTCTCTCTCTCTCTCTCTCTCTCTCTCTCTCTCTCTCTTTCTCTCTCTCTATATCCCTCCAACACATCACATGAGACAGTGCAGC
>NW_008343206.1:1298090-1311842 GCF_000622305.1 Nannospalax galili | reverse complement strand
TCCGAAGCCCTCTTCTGACCTCTGTGGCATTGCATGACATGGGTACACTCACATACATGCAGGCAATACACTCATACACATAAAAATAAAATATTTTAAAAAAATCCTCATGACTCAAACTTCGTTTAGGTCCTTAGGAGAGCCCCACTGTGTTCTGAGAGCAATTGACCTCGCTTATGATGGTCCTTGTCTAAACCCATCTTCTCTACTCTGCCGTGCATCATCATCCTGGGGACCTCCCCCTTGTCTTCAGCTCTGACCTCTCTCTCTCTCTCTCTCTCTCTCTCTCTCTCTCTCTCTCTCCCTCTAAATAACACCCGGAGAGGAGGGTACAAAAGCAGCATGTTGGCCCTCAGAAGTCTGGGCTGGAGGCTGCTGTTCTGCATCCCTACCTCATTTGGCCCTTTCATGTCCCTTACTTTGAACCATCCTGAGTTAGCTCTTCAGACCACAGAACTCATATGGCCCCCACTCCATCCCAATCCCGTCTTTGATCTGGCCTATGGGTGGGTGCTATGGCACTACAGGGTCATGGGCCCTGAACCCCGGGATTGTGTCCCCCTCCTTTGCCCTTTGGCTTGTTGTGGGAAGTCTCCAGGTGCCTAGTTCACGCTTGCTGCAGCCCGGCATAGCCCGTTTGGGATCCTTCTGGGCCTGGAGGTATCCCTGTCTGTGGAGAGTGGTAATGGAGGGGCCTGCTCTTTTCCTCTCTTGGTAATTGAAGGGGCCACTTGGGAAATCTACTCTCCAGCTTGTCTGTTGGGTCATTTTGATTTGGGGATTTCCAAACATTGGGGCCACGAGAGGTCACCCTGCTGACCCCAGCCTGCCTCATTATGTCACAGCCAGATTACTGTGGCACCTGATGGAATCCAGAAGGCCAGGGCGGGCTGACGGGCGGGCAGGAGGCTGAGGTGTGGGGGCAGGGCACTGTCTAGGCTGCACACCAGGCCAGCTCACCCCAGTTCCAAGCAAAGTTGCCTCCCCAATCTCCCTGTTATCAGAGAAGCACACCCTGGAACTCACCAAGCTCAGCCCTGACACCCAGGTCCTGCCAACTTTGGATAGCCGATGACCTGCCAGTCGTCCTGAATTCCCAGACTCTTGAATGGACCTTGCCTCTCCCCTAACCACCCCCAACTGTCTCTACCAAGGGTTCTACCAGCCACCCCCCTCCCCACTGCTGTGGGACTGAGGAGCTAAGCTACTTTCAATCCAGTCCAGAATCCCCTAGGTCCCCCCTCAGCACCTCAACATGTTCCAGTCCCATAAAGGCCTGACGGGCCTTTTCTGTAACCCCCAAACAGCACTGCTACAATTCCCTGATCTGGCGAAGTAAACAACAACCCCCTCTACTTTTCTGCCACTTCTGGCCCCTCGATGAGCAGTTGGAGGGCCCCTTTCAGCCCATAGCATAATTTCCTTGGGAGATTACTGGGCCCAGGTTCAAGCGCCGCCCCCCAACAGCACTCCCCCCCCAGAAGAGCAGCCTTAGGGAGAAGGCATCTATAATCTTGCTGAAGCATATGATCGCCCCTGGCCCTCACTTCTCCCAGGGCCTCCTTTTTTTTTCTCAGAGTTTCCAGAAGATCTCCATGCCCAATCTGGTAGTTCCCTACCCTGTGACTCCCAGTCAATGCTCATTCATACCTGTGAGCACCAGAGTTGATGGCCAGGGCCAGAGAGGGCAGCTGAGGGCACAAGTACGGCTTTTCCCACTACCTGCCACCCGTGGGTTCCCTGTACTTATCTCCCCACAGCCTCTTCCCTGCCAGGGCTGGTGGCATTACCCTGTGTGACTCTTGTTCTCCGAGAAGGGGCAGGAGCTGGAAGGAGCTAGTTGCCCCTGAAATCAAATGTTCCTCTATGAATGAGAACTGGGGGAATTCTGGGGTGAGAAAGGAGCTGAAGGGATGGGGTGGGGGTTCTGTCCCTGCAGTTCCTGAGAAAGACATGCTGTGCGGGGCCATAGGAGAGGAGGGTGGATGCTTAACCTTCTCCCCTGGAGACAGCCAGTAGCCCCGCTGAGCATCCAGGCCTTACCCGTCCCCGGGTGCCCTGGAAATGGGAGACGACTCGGCAGTGCCTGAAGCTGGGCACTGAGCACCCAACTCCTTCCTGTCTCTGGGACCTGTCTTGGCCCATGGGGCTTAGCTGGTCAGCACTGTCCATAAACCTCACATGTAGCAGGCATAGCTCAGCCAGCAGGGCACAGCACGCCTCCGGAGGTAGAACTGGCCAAGGCGGGTGAGGCACCCATGGTACCGCGTGCCAGACCCAGCCACGTTTGCCCTGTGGTTGCTGCTCAACACGCAGCGCTGGGCTTCCCTGCTCTGAGACACCTTCGCCTTCTCTGACCTCCTCCGTCTCTCTTCTCTCTGCCCTTCTGAATTCCCCCACGACTCTCCCGAAATCCAGGGAAGGGCAAGGTGGCCAAAGCGCCGTCTGTCCAGGAGGTGTTCACTTCCTTTTCCAGCCTGCTTTCTCTGCCTCTGCAGGCAAGCCCAGGGAGAAGTCACCCCAGACATGGCTGGTGCCCCGGGGTGGCTCCAGCCCCAGAGGGTGGGATCTGGAGCCTGGCTGCAGCACCTCTTGGGATGGGAATCTCTTCTTCAAGTAAGACCTAGGCAGTCCTGGTGTGCTGGGTGGGCTGGTTCTGGACCCCGAATCCATCTCTCCTGCTGTAGCAAAGCATTTCCATGGGCTAGACACATTCCCAAAGTCTAGTCCTACTGGGAGTCCTTGGGTGTGCAGTGGTGACCCTGTGGTCACACTGTGGCAAGTGCAGTGGTGTTGGTTGCCTGACACAGCAACATGGTGGCCTCCAGGGTGAGGCAATGCCCATCTGCTCCCAGTGACCACTATAAGGGTGATGTAAGCACTGCACCCGGGTACCCATGCACTAGCCCTGCCCAGCTCCAAGACAAGACCTCCTTAAACTCTCTTGGACGCCTGGGCCCCAGATGAAGCATTCTTTTTCAGTGTTTCCATGGCAAGGCCCCCTATTTCTTGTCCCAGAATCCACCCCCAAAGGGACGTCCCCCAGTCATGATATCCCAGCCCAGACTTTCCTGGGCTGCTATCTCCCTTTCGGACTGTCCTGCCATTGTCTGAGGAAGGACCACGAAGAAATGGAAGGTTCCAGGAAGAAGGGAAAAGGGGGCTGTTGGATGGATGGGCCAGGACCGTCCCAGCTGGTGAGAATGCTTCGGAAGGATGGAGGGTCTTCGTGGGAACGAAGTGGACACTTAAGATAAGAAGGCTTTAGAGGGGGCGAAGACAGGATCAGATTGAGAGGCGGAAGGAAGCTAGGGCATGCGGTGCCATCCTCGGACCCGCAGTGGCTCTGAGCCTAGAGCAGTATGCCCAGAGAGGGTGTGCAGCTAGGGAAAAGGCCAGCTTTGAGGGAGGGTGATGTTCTGATGGAAGGAATGAGGTAGCAGACTAGCAAAATGGGGAGAAGAGGATCCAAATTCGGCCAAAGGAGAAAGTGTCCTTTTGCCCTGGACAGAGCCGGTCAAGGTGGGCACCATGACCATGTATTCTCCAGGGATGGGGGTAGCGGAGGACCCTTAGCTGGCCTGGTACTTGAATGTCTGGGCTGTTGGTAGCTAGAATGCCTCTGCTGCGCTAGATACAAGAAAGGCAGCTTTGAGGAGAAAACGTTTCTGTCTGAGGGTCACGGGGGGGAGGGGCGGTGAGCCATGTGCTGGTATGGGGTGGGAGGGATGGAGGCTCCTGGAAGTCCCACCCAGGAGGACTAGGGAGTCGAGAGGAAGAAGGGTTTCTGAGGTGGTGGACATTGGGAGGGTCATCCCCAAAACTGGCCAAGAGACAGGGTCCTAGGGATCTGGTCTGCCCATGGCCAGATAAGGCCTATCAGGAGTCCTGTTTGGATGAAGGGGGCCTCATCTCATGGGACCTGGCCAACAGGGGACATGAAGAAAGTCTGGGCACACAGGCCAGTCCCTTTTCCCTGCCATGTTGCTGGATGCTCCCTACTAGCAAGGTGGTCCCAGCACACCCTCAGATGGTGTGGCCTCATCTTGGTCCCACTAGCCAGACCCGTAGCTCTCTCTGCTCTCTGGGCATTGGTTCTGGTACAGGTCGGGGTCCCAGCCCACCGCCCATCTTTGCTGGATTAGGCTGGAGGGGCCTGGAGAAAGCACCAGAAAAAATTCAAAGCCTTGTTGGTGGGGAGGGCAGGACAGAGATCGGATTCCTGACTTCGACCCCCTGAGCCTTCCAGTTCCTGGACTAATTATTTGCTTAGGTCAAAGCTCCCAGCCTGCCGGGCTCAGGGGCTGGGGATTAGGGTGAGGGACACAAGACTCTTTCCGGATGAGATCCACTTATCCCAAGGCCAATTGGCCTTCAGAGCAAAGCCGTGGGGGCAGCTAACTTGTCCCTGGTGCAGGCAGGCTTATCTGCTCAGAGGGGCACCCTTCTGAGACTTGGTGCCAGGAGCGGCCTCTCTGTTCCGCATCTCCTGGAAAGCCAGGAGGGGAGAAGGAATGGAATTAGGTGGGACTGGAGATACAGCCTGTGTGGGAGGGTTCCCTGGGCCATGGTGGGACCCTCCAGGGTGATGGGGAGGGTGTTCTTGTCCAGGCAAGTCTGCCAGTACCTCAGACCTGGACGGTGGGAACCACCTCCTGTGTGGCCATCATGGGGTGGCGTTACCTCCTGCTGGGTGCTCGGCCTTGGTTGACTTCTAGAGTGGTCCTCAGAGACCCTCTTGGATCCCCACCTGGCCCTCCAGTGCTGCAGTCAGACCCAGAGACTCATGGAGGACTTACTGTCTTTGAGTCCCAGAGTTCCAGCCTGAACATCTTGATACTGACCTGTCCTGAGCTGGTTGGCCAAGATGTGATGGTGGCCATGCTAGGCTGTGCCCACAGTAGTCTTCGGCTTTGAGGCTGGACTTCAGAGAGGAGAGCAAGTTTTCAGAGATGTCCTTCGTCTTGACCTTCAAACTCCTCTAGCCACAGACATGGCTGCATGCTGGTCTCCATCACTTCTCCCATCCTTGATCATCTCTCTGAGACTCGGGGACCCACAGTGACTGTTCCCCCACAGTGGCTGCCTGGGAAAAGGCCCACAGTTCAGGGCATACGGCGGGGCGGCTGGGGATTGGTCACCGCCTGAATGTCCCCGGACAGATGCCCGGGTGCCCTTGGGCAGCCTTCCCCTCGGACAGGCTGTCCAGGCTGGGGAAACCCTAAGCCAAAGGGATTAAGAAGGGACACAATTGACTCCCTTGGCTGTGCTAATCTGTGCTCCATTTAGTGTATATTCACCCAGTGGGTCAAAACACGGAGGTGATGATGCCAGCAGTCTGCCAGTGCGCCCTTGTTCAGGTCATCCTCCCACAGATGCCCAGCTCCACCCTACCCCACCCTGCCCCACCTTGGTACCTTGCTTGCTTCCCTTGTAGATTTCTGTGGCTGCACAGGAGGGGACCAGGAGCTTTGTCCCAGCTCTGTATACACAGAGGTGTGCAGGGACTGTCATTATGTGTGTCCAAGCTAAAAGAGAACAGGAGCCTTGGGTCAAGATCCTAGGGCTCCGTCTAACCAGACCAAACGCTAATAGACACCCCGTCCCCACCCTTGTTTGAGCCTCTGCTCGATCAAAGTGGAAGCTTCAGGGTGGGGTCCTGGCCTGTGACCTGAGCTCACCCTTTCCACACAGGGACTGAGCCACTCTCTTGTAGGCCGGAAGATGTTCAGCGTCACCAGTAGGGTATCTCGAGGGGGTCCTTGGGCTAGAGTATGGATGGAAGAGATAAGGTCTTGGGTTTTGTGGAGTGCCCTTTGTGATCACATTAATACCATCCTGACTCCACCGTGGACTGGGGCCTTTCTGGGGGCTTCGGTTGCTGGAAAGGGATGGAGTGGGGTTGTTTCATTCCCTAAGTGGAACTATGGGAAAGCTCTTCTGATCACCTCCCACCTGTCAGCAATGGGGAAATGATAAGTGCTTCTCTTGTCTTTTTGATTTATTTATTTTATGCATGTGTTATGTCTGCATGTATGTAAGTACACCTGTGCTGTGCAATGCCCACATCAGAGCTCCTGGAACTGGAGTTACAAACGGTTGTCAGCTGCCATGTGGGTGCTGGGATCTGAACCCGGTTCTTCTGCAAGAGCGGCCAGTGCTCTTAGCCACCGAGCCATCTCTCTAGCCCTGACGGCCTTGTTCTTAAACACTCCAGGTGACCTTTTGGAAGGGCAGGGGAACTCCAGGTGACAGAAGGACCAGAGCCGGACTTTCCACACCTCCTCAGTCACAAACTGCTTCTGACTTGCCCAGCTGTCCCCCACCCCCAAGTCCTTCAGTCCAGTTCTTCTGGGACTGAGCCCTCCACGGCTTCTTCTCAGCTCTCTGTTCCCCATCATGGCCAAGGGCCCCAGTATGCAGGCTGGAGTTGTGAGGGTGGGGGCGGGGCAGCTTTCTCTCCTCTCTCCCCGAACTCAGACCGGACCACTTAAGAATAATGAGGTCCAGGTGGTCCCACGTGAGCCTCGATCCTTGCTGGCTGCAGGACCAAGCCTCCACCCCTCCACCTCCTGCCAGGACCAGCTAATGACAACCAGAGTGAGGAAGGTGTGACTCCTCAGTTGTCAGGGCTGTGCAGGGACCCTGGCCGGCAGGTGGGACACAGGGCAGGGCCAGGGCAGGTTGAAGGAGCTGCTCGGCTTCTTGCCCCCAGGACAGAGGCCTGGACTCCAGCCAATATACCCTGCCAGGGACTTGAGATGACATCTCAGTTCCTTCACCCACACAGAGCCTCTGCACCTACCATCTGCCCTTAGACAGGAGAAACAAGCAGGCTAGGAGGTCATGGAGTTGCACCTATGGGAGATAGTACTCTAATATCACCCAGCACCATGTGTGTGCTTGTTACCTACCACTGAGCTATGTGCTTGGATGGCCAAGTCTGTTACATACCTTTTCACACTAAAACAAAAGGCCCACGGTGCTGTATGAAGGAACAAGGCCACAGAGACCAAGATTCCTGCTTTCTGTTCCTGCAGCGAGAAGAGTGTCCCTCTGATCATCTCTAGGGAGAATTCAGGCATCTAGGTGTCCCTGTGACCCCTCGCCTCCCTCCAGGAGACGTGACTCTTCTCTCCCCCTTGGTCTCTTAGTGCCCTGGTCCTAGCCTCCAGCTTCCTGAGCGGAGAAAGCCATCCAGCCCTGGCTAGGCCAGCAGTGGCCATTTTGGAAAATGGGAATGTGTGGTGTGTAAAGGCCACCCCTTTCTCCCAAGTACAGAGGCCCAGTGCCTCAGAGGGATATGGTGGACTCTGCCAAAGACCCTCCCTTGCGGGCAGTACTTCTTCCTACAGGAAAGCTTGGGCAGGATAGTGACAATGTAAGGCCTCATTTAGAGATGGTGAGTTCAAAACCACAAGGAGAGGCCCCAGGGGGGAGAGGGCCGCTGAACGAATAATTTGATGGTTCAGTGGTCATAGCTTGGGGTCCCATCGTGGCAAACAAGAAGAGGGTTTCTAATTTCTCTCGTGAAATGCAGAGAACAAAGACAAAAGAAAGATGGCCGCCATAGTGGGCTATCAGGGCCTCATGGAGGAAGGCGGGGGGTTGATCTTGCTGCGGGGAACTGGGGACAAAGGGCGGGCGCCAGGGATCAAGGCTGGGCCAGTGGCGGGAAGAGCAAAGACTGAGACCGCCTGAGTACTGGGATAATGACACGTGAGGGCGGGCAAGCGGGAGGGTCCCAACAGCCCACCGGGTGGTGAACATTTCCACATCCAGCGATAAGCCGCTGGTTACACAGTTACAGGCTGATTGGAAACGACCCCAGAGACTCCAGCCCGCCCAGGAAAGGTTGGGGTCCAGGGTCTGGTTGTACCTACCACTCCCGATGGGGCGGGGTGGTCCCTCCTCCCGTTATCTTCAGTAAACCTACCTTGTCTCCCCAGGCGGTCACCACGTGGCCCCTCGGCCACTTCTCAAACAGTCCAGAGTTTGTCCTCCCCAATGGCCTAGACACGTAGGCATGGGGGGGCATGCAACCCTACAACCTTCATGCCCGTCTGGCTGGGGCTGCCCACCAGCCCTCTCCTGCCTCAGAGCGATGGCCTGACAGCCAGCTGGTACCCAGGCCTGTGAAGGCCCTACACCTGGACTGAAGCCTTCCTAAAGGACACACAGGGGACACACATGGTGACTAGGCTGCCCAGAGGTTGCCAGGGTACCCCAGCCCTGTCCTAATGATGTACTGAGCAAAACCAGGCTGATGAAGTGGTACCCAGACTTAGAGCCAGGTGACTCCAGCATGGGCAGATGGACATTCTTGGCAGAGCCTGTAGCCAGCAGGACACAAGTGTCCCCAGGGCACAGGGAGGCCAGAAATCCAGGCAGAATGGAACAGGGCCACCAGCAGGAAAGGCCTCTGGGTAACCTTCCTTTACAGCTTTCCCACGACGGCCCAGTAATCAGGACTCCTCTTCCTGGCACCCCCCGCGCCTCACAGCTGCCTGGGCACGGCCAGCTGCTGCTCCATCCGCCCTGCACTGGATGTAGCCCCTCCTGGAGATGCTGTCTGGGTTGAGGCCATCATGGCTCTTTCCCATGGCTGGGATTTGGGGTGGTGGGGTAAGGAGGAATTTGAGGAGGAAATAGTCACCTGAGAATTTTGAAAATGTGTTCAATTGCCTGGGATGTTGGGAAGAAACCGACAGGAGGATTAGGAGTTGGGGGAGTGAACATGGTCCTGGGTGGGCTGGGACTGGTGGAGAACCAAGTTTCCGGGGGGTGTGGGGCCTCTCCACGCAGACTAGCAGCTGTCCCTGTCCTTCAATCTATCTCCCTTCCTCCCAGCCACTAACCAAAGACCTTCGATCCCCTGCCCCTCTAAGGGTGGGAGCCAGATTCCAGTCCTAGAGCTAGCCACACCTTGCAGGTGACCAGAGATAAGGCTCCTGGCCAGGCCTCTCATCCCCATTTTCAAAATGGGGCTCAGGGTCCTCTGAAGCCAATAGTTGCCCAGGGAGCCCACTGGTCACTGTTGGTGCCAGCTCCATCTCTCTTGCTGTCCCTGCCTCTGTGGGGTCTGGATCACTCTGGGTTTGATCTGTTCCTCACAAGGAGACGACGGGGAACGGGTGGTGGTGCTGGAGGGCTTTCCTCTACCACCTGGCGGGTCTGTCCCTGGGAGCCCTGGGGAAATAGCCACTGTCCCTGCCTCTTGGAGCCGGCTGACAGGTCTACCCTGGCCCCCTGGGCTAAGCCTTCCACGGTGGATTACAGTGGATATTCACACCAAGGGGAATGGGCTGCAAGAAGCCTGGCAGGTGCTGCAAGGAGCTGAGGGGCCAAGGGGCTGAGGGGGCCTCTCCTGCTTGTAAGCCACCCTCCTCCCACTGCCAGCATATATCTCTGTCCTACATGGCTGAACGGGCCCCTCCGGCCTCAGAGCTCCTTCCCACACCTACCCCTCCTCAAGGGCAGGCTGGGCCCAGGGCTCTACTGACGTCAGTTGGGTAAATGGAGTCATCTCCTGGCAGCCTGATCCTCTGTTTGGGGATGATGGGATTAGAGAGCCCACAGCACCACCCCCCCTCTGTCTTTCCCAGGTCCAGGGCAATTAGCAGCAGTGTGGGGGTGGAAAATCACAAATTATGCTGCCCAGGACAGACAGGCTGAACATGTACCAAGGCTCCAAGTGCCCCAGGATGAAGGACATTGTGATGTCCCTGAGGAGAGAGGCCTGGCTCATCTGGGACCAAATGGGCAGATGCTGAGCTGGCTTTTGGCCAGGAGGGCAGCAGGGCTTGGGGGCGGCAGACAGACAGAAGGGACACGGCTGGCCCCTGACCCTTGGCCTGGCCTCTGCTCAGCTAACTTTGTGGAGGGGACACTGTATGTAGAGAGAGGCCCAGGTGATAAGGATCCTGGGTCATTGACGTCTGTGACCCTCAGTGGACTCAGCTCCCTGCCCACCCCACACCACCCTTCCCCCCAAATGTCTCACTTTTTTCTGGAAACTTCTGAGGTTTCCAGGAAATGCCCTTGCTTCCCTAATGTGAAATAACTCTTAACGCCTTTCCCTCCGGTCAGAGGAGAAGGAGGGTCTGTCCCCTGGACTTTGGGGTGCCCTGGGGCTCCTATACAGATGTCACCCCCTCCAGCTCCTCCTGAGCTTGGGTCGTGCAGCCGTCCAGGGCTCCCCCACTGGTGGGCTGGATAGGGGCCATGCCTGCCTGTCTCAGTAAGGACCCTCACCCATGAGGGAAGACCCCCTCTGCCCGCCCCCTGAGGATCTGAGTCTGTCACATTGTGCTAGATGCTCCTGTGAGGCTGCAGTGTGGACAGCACCCAGGTGGTCCCTGCTCTACTGCAAGACCTAGCGGAATTCCTCCAGCCACTTTCTGTAGGGTGCGAGGGGGTGCCGTTACAGCCTTGTTTGCCCCCAACCTGGCCTTTCTGAGGGTCCCCCTCTGACCCCATCCCCTTCTCATCCTGGAGTGGAACAGGGGTAATTGTGGGAAACGCAGGCCACATGCCTCGGACCTATTTACACTTAATTCACGACAAGAAGCTTCCTGGACCTTTGATGTTGCCAGGACCTGTGGCCTTTAGTGCTTTGCAGGCTGTGAGGCAGGAAGCCCAGGGTTTGGGGGCAGAGGAGCAGCCCCTCCACCCCTGCCTAACTACAGGCTATCAGGGCTCTGGGGCCGGCCTTCCCACCCCTCAGGGGAAGGGTCTGTAGGGGCTCCTGAGCTCTGCTCTTCCTCTCACAGAGCACTTGAGAGCTGGGGGGGCCCTGAGAGAGGAGCAGGTAGGGTCCCCCTGTACCTTGCAGTGGTCAGCAGAGCTGAGGTCTAATATCCTCACAGTGAGCACAGAGAGGCCTCTTCCAGGAAGTCCCAGGGCACCCCAGGACCAAGGGAAGAAGGCAAGAGGGAACAAGCAAGGTTCGGAGAGCAAGCTACAGGGGTTGGGTCAGGGTTGCGCTGAGGGAGGCAGCTCCAGGGTGCCTCTCTGATTCCCTGCCACCTGCCAGCATCTTTCTCCAGCCCCAGGTAGGGGGTTCAGGCAGTGGGGTGGCTGATGGATAGGCAGGACAAGAGCCATGAGGCACACAGTAGAGAATTGTCCAGGGTGGGCAACAAGGAGCAGTCCCTCCTCCCGCAGAGCCAGCCTCTGCCCATGGGACCAGAGGACCTGGGACCCTTCTGCAGGTTGAGGATTGGATGTTCTGGGTGCTTCCTAGAGAAGGGAGCTCAGGGGAGGGCCTAGGCATTCTGGGTGGCCAGGAGCCCAGCGGGAGCAGTGGTGCTGAGGCGGCCTACAGTACGGCACGTGTGCTGGGAAGCCAATGTTGTGAACTCTGCACTAGGGGTGCCTGGCCCGGCTGGTCAAGACAAGCTGACCCTGCATGTGTGTGACCCCAGGGCCATAGGGGTGTGGGCACCCCGCTGGGGACACAGCAAGGCTGGGAACAGAGCCCAGAACAGGGATCCTGTGCCCTGACCACAGTGGCTGGTGTGTCCCCAGGAGGTATCCCGTAGCCCCCCTGCCCCCAGCCAGGGGCTTCGTGGGGCCTGGGAGGCAAGACAGCTGTTAGTCTCCCCACATTCCAGGGTCAAGCGTTTGGGGGAAGCCATTTTTCTTTAAAATGTCATTTAAAAATAAACACGATTGCCTGCACTGCTGTGATTTCCTCTGATCCTCTGGAGAGGGGCGGGTGGGGATGGGCTGAGCTGCAATTGCCCAGGTGGCTGGAGGCTCTTCCGGGCCGGTATGGCTTCTGACCTTCCTGAGAAGGCCACACCACACCCTCTGGGCGGGCGTCTTCCCTGGCCAGATGGCTCTGGTGGTTGGGCACCCCTCCTACGCTGTTTGTCACCAGAAGAAAGCCCCTACTTTGCCTGGCCAGGGGATACAGGAGATGGACTTTCACTATAAGTCATTCAAAGCTGCAGCCCGAGGCCCAGAGGGTCTTGCTGCCCAAAGAGAGACTGTGTAGAGATTCAGGGCCCCCCACCGAGTAGCAGGATTTTGGCTGTGGGTCCTCCTAGCACCTAAAGTTCTCTGCTAGGACCCCATGGTTCTGTTTCTTTTAGGCAGAAGTCAGCCTCCATCCTTCCCAATCCCATCTGGGCCTGGGCCTCAAAATGGTGCCTTGGGGTCTGGTCTATGATATCACTGTCACTTCTCAACACAGCTTTCTCCCCTGCCTGCTGTCCACTCCCCAAAGTGTGCCAGCAGCCCCCATAGAAGCAAAAGCTCAGAGGTGTGTTTGGGGAAAGGAACCCTGCAGCCTAAAGGCTGGGAGTTTTGATAGTGGCTCACAGAACTATCTGGAACCTGGGCTGGCATTGCCCCACATACTCTGTGTGTCCCTTCTCCTCTCCAGTTTTAGAGTCTCTGAGGGCCTGGGGCCTCTCAACCACAAGGCACTCAGTCTCCCCTTTCTGGAGACTTCCCTGGTGGCCAGCACTGTGTGGAGATGGGACACCTCCATCTCCTGCCCCAGTCCCAGGTTCAACTGGACACAGAGAGTGAGAATCCCACTTTCACCGTCCCCCGACTCCCAAAGGGCCCCTGTATTAAGACTCGAGAAGTGGGCTGTGAGGAAACAGCTTGCAATCCTAGTTCTCCAGGCAGAAGTCCGGTATTAGGGAAAGTGGACTCCTCTCCACGGGAGCTGAGGGCCAGGCTGCCACCTCACAGTGAGGGAGGCAGGCCTGGCACGTGCTCCCTGGTCTGTACAGTGCTCAGTGGTCTTCCAGGGCTCCTGGTAAGCCTAGGCTGACTGTGGGCTGTGACAAGGACCAGCAATGTGGAACCACATTCCGGACACCGAGGGGCTCCCCTACCCTCCCGGGGTTTGCGCCCTCCCTTCTTACAAAACCATGACCCCACTGCCTGTCCAGGGGTCGGATCTCAGTCTTGTTTGAGCTCTGCGGCCAGTGTCCTGGGACTCTACCCTTCTCAGTTTTGCTTGAGCTGCCTGACCAGGGAGGGACTGTGGGCTGAGTTTTTGCTAGCTCTAGCTGTGGGACCCTTTCACCTTCTAGAAAGTTCCTCCTCTGTTTCTCTCTGTCTACCCTATACTTGGTTCCCAGCAGCTATCTTTTGGCTGCCCCATGGAGTGTAGGGACCACAGGTTACCAGTGCGAGTGTGATATCAGAGAGTGGTTGGGACCAGACACCTTCTGTTCCTTTAGAGGAAAAGGACCAGCTCTCATGAAGTGCTTGGGCAAAGCTGGTGAGCCAAGCTCATCACCTAATGTCTTGTACCAGAAGCCTACCCGACTGCGTCCAGTAGGACACACCCTACCTCCATGCTCTGGTGACAGGAACCCAGCAGCCTGGCACCCCTTCCTGGCAGCTAGAAGCCACTGTACCCTAAGTTTGGGACCTGTTTCTACTTTCCCCCTTTGTCCACAGAGCTTCCCTTGTCTCTGGTTAATGTCCCTTACCCATGGCACCCCAGGGAACCTTCTGGAAGCCCTTCAGGGGTGGGGCTACCCCTCCTTGGGTGCCTCAGTCTGGAATGGAAGTCTCAAAGCCAAGAAGGGCAGAGCAGTTAGACCAGGCCAAGTATCCCTCCTTCAGAGGCTGCTGACATGGGCGACAGTTGTCGAGAGCTGTCCAATATTCCCTGGACACTCAGGTTTTTTTTGTTTCGTTTTTTTTTTTTTTTTGTTCCGCATGGGGTTTGGCCACGGATTTGGCCTTACACTTGTTTACTTTGGGTTCAAATCTCACTCT
>NW_008343206.1:1297041-1298052 GCF_000622305.1 Nannospalax galili | reverse complement strand
GTCTCCCTGTAGCCCCAGCTGTCCTGGAACTCACTATGTAGACCAGGCTGGCCTTGAACTCACAGAGATCTGCCTGCCTCTGCCTCTCCAAGTGCTGGGACTAAAGGTGTGCGCCACCACGCCCGGCCTGACACTTAGTTTTTAAAACAAAAAATAGGTCCAGGGATGTACCTCAGTTGGTAGGGTAGGGGTTGCCAAGCATACCACCACGCCCGGCCTGACACTTAGTTTTTAAAACAAAAAATAGGTCCAGGGTAGGGGACCTACCTCAGTTGGTAGGGTAGGGGTTGCCAAGCATGCATGAAATCTGGGATCCAGTCACCAGCACCAGATAAACCAGGTGCCGTGACACACACCTGCAATCCTAGCACTTGGTTGGAAGAGGCGGGAGGCTCTGCTACCAGCAAGTTCGAGGCTAGCCTGGGCTACATGAGACTCCATCTAAAAAATCCAAAACCAAATAAGAACACATCTGCTAGTGGAATGGGGAAAAACAAGGGCTAGAAAAGCAGAGCGGCGGGGGGGAGCTAGAGACACGGCTCAGCGGTCAGAGCACTGGCTGCTCTTGCAGAGGACCTGGGTTCGATTCCCAGCACCCATATGGTGGCTAACAAGCATCTGTAACTCCAGTTCCGGGGGAATCTGACTCCTTCTTCTGACCTCTGCGGCATTGCACGACACGGATGCACTTATGCACGTGCACGTAAAATAAGAATAATAAATAGAAAGTGAAAAAAATAACTAAGAAAAGCAGGAAAGGATAAACCCAAGAAACACGACTCACAGCACAGCTGACGACCGTCAGTCTCCTGACTGGACCTGAGGACTGGCGACAATCGTGCGCCTTTTTTTCCTTTTCTTTTTGTCTTTTTGAGACGGGGTCTCCCTGTAGCCCCAGCTGTCCTGGAACTCACTATGTAGACCAGGCTGGCCTTGGACTCACAAAGATCTGCCTGCCTCTGCCTCCCGAGTGCTGGGACTACAGGTGTGCGCCACCACACCCGACTTCTT
>NW_008343206.1:1286368-1296976 GCF_000622305.1 Nannospalax galili | reverse complement strand
AAAACATTTAATCAAATATAATCTGGTTTTATTCAACTATAGAATTTTCTTTTCTTTCCTTTTTTTTTTTTTTTTTTTTTTCTTTTTAAGCACAGTCACCCTTTTTCTGGAACTTTCCCCAGTAGCACCCTGATTATATCTTCCCTATTTTCTGCAAGGTTCCTGAGTGGAACAGGGACAGCTGCCCTTACAAAACAACCCTAGTCTGCCTTTGTCTGGCCTCCTCCCCTGGCTTGAGGGAGGCCAAGAGATCTTTACAAATCATCCCTGTGCCAAGGAACACTCGCCCCACCTGCACCCACTGAGGGCCATGGAACCCTGGCCTCACAGGCTCTATCTATCAAGTCTGGTGGAAAGGGGCTAAATTGTGGTCCCTGGAAGGGGGGGCATGGAGACAAAACCTAAGGATAGTGCTTCGTAGCCATACTAACCACCAACTTGCTGGGCGTTCAAGGTAATGCATTTCTTAGCTACCCACTGACTGTATCAGGTCAGGGCTTGGGAGCCATCCCAGGTCCCAGGGAGGAATCACGTAGATATGAACACGCAGCCTTCTTAAGACCCTAGGGAGGCATGGGTGGTGTGTGTGCAGTAGGGCTCGGATAAGGGCAAGGCGTGTGTCTTTGGACTCGCAGGCCTGCATGAAGCTGGCACACAGGCCCCGTAGCTTCGCAGGCCTAGGGTTGGGGACTTGAAGCTGAACCCCCCGCCCCCAAGGAGCAGACCCATGAATCACACTCAGTGACTGGTGGCCAAGGCCCCGGTGGCCAGGACCCCACTTGTCAGCCTCTTTTTAGGGCCCAGCCAGTTTCCCACCAGAGAGGAAGCTGGGCTGAGCTGGGGCCAGACATGGGTAAAAAATCTGGGGGAGTTTCTCTGAGGACTGCCCGAAGCAGTGAGGCTGGGTGGGTAGAGATTGGGATCTTCCTCCAGGCCCAAAGCCTATCTGCTACCCAAACTGGGTCCCAGACTTAGCCAAGCAGGTGGGGTCCCCTGGCCACATCAGCACGTGGGGTCTGCCAGCCACATCACCTGCCTGCTCACCAGCTCCCAGGGCCCCTCAAGCATCTACCCATGACTTGAGCGTAATGAAAATCCTTAACCCTATTGTCCTGGCCCTTCCCGGGTCTGCAAACCTTGGCCTGCACATCCCAACACTGGTACCCACTGCCCTCATCATAGGCTGCCAGTCTCTTGGGTAAGGACTGTACACACCCAAATCAAAGAACACTCAGAACGCAGACACCTTTAGGTGGTTCAATGACAGGATCACACAGTGGGGCAGCTAACACTTGAGACTCTTGAGAGGCTGACAGTGTGCCCCAGTTGGGTCTGGAGAGGCTGGTAGGGCTGACAGCCTCGTGTGGACAGAGAGCCGAAGCTGTGGGGCTCCCGCCAGTACAGGCACAAACAGCCAGGAGGGGGAGTCCAAGGTTGCACGAAGCCCCACAGCCTGGCCTTGACTCCCGGGGGGGCCCCTCAGCCCCCTGCTGGCCCCAGGCCTACTGGGAAAACAGCTCTTTATCTCGGCTGCTTCTCATGAACTGCAAACAGCCACGTGGCCCACGGGGGCCCCTCTTGGCACACATGTACTCTGCCCCATGACCTGAGAGAGAGGGAGGCCGTTCACCCTCCAGTGGGGAGCAGTGCTGGCTCCAGTGAGGGGAGGGTACATGGCAGGCAGAAAAGGCTGCAGTTCCGATGGATGGGGGATGTGAGGGGACAGGAGGAGTTGAATCTAAGGCGTGGTCATGAGGAAGAGCTGTGGGGACAAACAGGCAAGGGACATGGAGACAGCCAAAGGGAGTTGGGGCTTGGGGTAACCACTGGCAGGGACCTTCCTAGGTGGCCCCAGGGGCGTCCTTCCTCTCCACGTGCCCCTCTCCGCTGTCTACCCCCATGTCTCCCCCTTATTGCCCCCCTCTGCTCTGCTTTTCCACTCTGACCCCACTCAAATGTGCTGTGACCCTTCAAGACGTGGCTGACTGGTGAAAAAGCCGACGGACGTGGGCTGGGGGGAGGCAGGGCAGAGGGTGGCAGTCTTCTCCCTCTGATCTCTTCTGTCCCTCAGCCCCAGGGGCCTCTGGCCTGTCTGTCCAAGGACTCTGCCACTTGTCAGGGAATCTCAAAGTGTCTTTTCCTCCACTGAAAGAACTCAGGTAGGCTAAGGCCTTTGGCGGAGGCTATGTGGTCCCATCTGGGCACCTCAGAAGCCTCTCGGGGAAAGGGGCAGCAGATTCAGGGCAGTGAATCAGAGCCCCTGGCAGGTAACTCCCAAGATGGTGATGGTGGTGGTGGTGGCAAAGCTTACAGAGGAGAGATGGGTTCTCTGGGTTGTCCCAGGTGAAGGCTCTGTGGAAAATGCATACACTTGTGGTGCTGCCTACCAACTTTGGGGACTGGTAGGCCCTCTTGGGAAGAGAGGACCCTCCTGGGTCACCGTTGTACAAGGAGGATATTGGAAAGCAAGAAACTTCAGTTACTTTATATCCTGGCTGCTGGGCAGCGGAGGGGGCGACTGTCAGCCTCTAGGAAGGGCACGCAGGTCTCTGGTCAGCAGAAGGGTCCCCCTAACTGCCCAGTGATCATGTCTTTGCTTCAAGGGGTAATTGCAAAGCCAAGGATGGAGGGGTGGCCACCACAGCAGCCACAGTGCAAGAGCTTGGGCGCAGAGAAGGCCAGTGTGGGGGGCTGGCCCATGTGGGAGAAACTCAAGTCCTCCACCAGCCTAAAATCTCTCCCAGAGGCTGTGCTGTCCCCCATACCCCAGAACTATAGGGACAGGCTGCAGGCCTTCATGGCCCCAGGGCCTCAGGCCTCTTTCCAGAGAGAGAGGGAGGTGGGGGCCCTCGTACACCCCTCTGGTCAAGGACGCCCAGAGGGGCAGCACCGTGCCGGGAACTCAGAGGTGGGAGAAAGGGCAGGAGGCACCGGGATGCAATGGCTCGGCCTCCACTCCCAAATCCTAACAGTGGGCCAGTGTGTGGGCCCGGTGGGGTGGGGGCACAGGCAGGGCCGGGTCCCGCTCCATAAACCCTAGCCAGCTGGAGAGCCGCAGACGTGGTCGTGTTGACACAGGGGTGAAGTCACCAGCAGCCAATGGGGAGCCTGCCGGGGGCTCTGTGTGTACCTCCCTTCATCCCATGGGCCCTGCCACGCACACGCACGACCTGAATGCCACCTGAATAAACCAGTCTTTCCCAGCCTTTTGTGGGGCCCCATGTTTCCCCTAAGCCCATCCCTGGCAGCACCACCCCCAAGCCTCCACAGCACCAAGAGGCTGGGGCGCAGTGAAGCAGGGTTCAGCCTCACGCCCCAAAGCCTGTCCTTCCTCACATGCAGGCACCAAAATTTCCTCTGACCCTGGGTGCCTTAACTCTCCCAGCTGTTCTCTTGTCTTCCATGGCCCGTCCTAGCCACTGCCGCTCCCCACGGTCACACCTAGGCCTCCTCTTCTTCCACCTGATCTCTTAACCCTAACGCGTATCCTGGAGCGTGCACATAGTGCTGGCCATGTGCCCCATCGAGCTCTGACACATGGCAAGACCAGGGCCCCTATGCCAGTCATGGAGGTCAGTCAGCCTGTTCCCAGACCTCACACCATGCTTCCTTTAATTTCTCCCTCCAGGAAGGCGGAGGAATCGAGGCACTGTCTTCTGCATGCCTTCTTCCAGATCGGTGTCCATGAGGCCCCAACTCTGACTCTCCATAGTTCTGCACAGACTTTCCCTGGCTCAGGTCAAAGGCTTTTTCACCCAGCCCTCTCTCCCCAGATGCCAATGCCCCTTTTTCCTGTGGCCCTAGATCCCTGGGACTAGAGAGACGCTCTCTGTCCACACGACCATATCTGCAAAGCCAGGGATCCCAGGCTGGACTCTCTGTGGATCTGCCAGCTTCTCTCTCTGGGGTCTGCTCAGTGCCCCTCCTTGGGGAGTTCCCTTTTGCACCCATGGCTGGTTCTCACACCCTGGGGCTTGGCACGTGCTCCTGCTCAGAGGTGTCGCACAGACGGTGGGAGCAGGAGCCTCTTGCACTTGGCGCCTGTGCTCGTTTATGGGTCCAGCCCCCACCTTGAACCGATCCCCGTGGCCCGGCTGCCCGCCGCTATCCTGCCAGGTGTGGGGTGATGGAGCTGGGCTCCCTAAGGACAAGGAGCACAGTGTCTGCTTTATTTGCAGGCTCCGCTGACAAGGAACAGAATACCCACAGTGACTGCTTCCAGGAAACGGCTGCAGGCGGGTGGGAGCCTGAGGGAGAGCAGGCCCCTTCCCAGCAAGCCTTTGCAGGTGGGCTTCCAGGAAGGGCCCCCGCCAGCTCCCCTCAGCTCTGGAAAGGGGCCAACCATGTCACCAGGAGAGGGGGAGGAGGGGAAAGGATTGGAGAGGGGAGGGAAGCAGAAAGGGTGGGAAGCTTCGCTGAGCCAGCCCGGCTACAGCAGCCTGAAGTTGTTGCCCACACGCCTTCAAGAACCTTCTGTTCCCCCTTTGTCCCCCTAAAATCTTAAAGAAGATCCTACTCCCTCATGGGTAAGACACACACATGCATACACATACACACACACATACATGTACATGCATGCACACACTCTAGGCCTTCTGTGGGAAGGCTGGGAACAGGCTGAAAGGGGATGGTCCTAGAGCCAGCCACTGGTCCTGGTCAGGTGCTGGGTTGCATGGCTGGAGAGGGTCACATGAGCCTCTTGGGTGGACCCCCATCTCTCTGGCTTCTCTAGAAAGAAGACCCTCTGTCTTCTTGCAACTTGGCCAGGGTAAGGCCACTCTCCACAGTCCTACCTACAGAGCACACTGCAGTCAGACCCGCAGCCCCTGGGCCCTGTTTAAGGGGCCTCCTCTGCACAGCGTTGGAATGTTCTGTGCTCAGCCAGAAAGCGATTATCCTGACTGCCCCCTCCCCACGTCCACGATCCCTGCTTGAAACGTGCCCTGGGGTCATTCAATTCAACCTGAAACAGGAAACAACAGAGACCGAACACAGCAGCCACAGGGGTGCACTTTCCTGGGGACACTGGCCTCACACGAGCCTTAAGCACATACACCCCGCATAGAAAATCCTGCAAGAGAACAGAGTCCTCTTTCCTCGGGCCTCTGCACCACGGCTGGCTAGCTGAGATCACAGAGCCCACCACAGGGAGCCCCTCTCTCACAGATTCAGACACAATTGGGGCACACACAAATGACGGGGGCAGGGATAGGTGAAGCATGGTGAGACAGGTTAACCCACAGCACATGGGTCCCCAGGACCGCACAGAGTCCCTGCCATGGCCAGAGCACGTGTGGTAAGGTCTTCTCTAATGGGTTAGTCAGCCTTTGTTCAAACTTAACTTGCCAGTGAAAGCCGGCTGGGAGGGGCCTGGGTGTATGAAGACCCCTGTAGTTCTGTGCCGCAGGTGGGGGTTGTGCTGGGGCTTCTGGGCCCCATGGAGATCCGAAACCTTTCCTCCCAGGCTGTGCAGCATGGTAGAAGCCAGCCCCTCCCCACCACCCACCCTGGCTGGGGTTTAGGGATGAAATTCAAGCCCCTGTTAGCTTCTCGGTGCAAGGGGGTGGGGGCGTTGAAAGTGCCTTTGGGTGGCAGGCTTGGAGCCTGTCTAGCAACCCTCTCTAAGCTCCTTTTCTAAAAAGCAGGAAATTGGGTTGGGCTAAAGGTAAACACATTCCAAACTGTGGGCTGATGGAGGGGCTGTGCTGGCTGGGTGGTGGGGGTTGGGGGGCAGTGGGGAGGCTGGGCCACCTCTGTTTTCCCAGCCGCCACCCCTGGGCGAGGCTCTGGAGGCCCAGGACCCACGGGCACACCTGTTTGTGGAACAGTGGTGATCTTGGCCAGTGACTTCTTATCCCCACCGGCCAGCACCCCAAAGTCCTGTCCCCAGACACCCCCATGTCCCCAAGTTCTCCAGAGTACCCCTGGGCACAACTCTAGGCACCAGAAAATAGAGGAGGAATGGACAAATTCAGGGTAGTGCCTGCCCCTGTGACACCCTGGCCATCTGTAACATCGTGGACCAGAGCAATACACCTGGGCTTTCACAACACGACCCTGAGGGCAGGAAGGAACAATTCCTTCTTGGCCAAACTGGTGCCCCATCCCCCCAGATTTGGCTCAGCATCCTCTGGGTAGAACCTCAGCGTGAGAATGTGTGATCCTAGAACCCCAGATCTCAAAGCCTGGGTGCAGCCTAGTCCTAGTGCGTCAGCCTCTTGGTGACCAGGAAAGCAGGGCTCAGAGGAGACAGCTCATATCCTGTCCTGAGCCCCCTTTCTGCTCTGCCATTCCATTTCTGTGTCTTTAGACAGACTGTGGACCTCCTTGGGGGTTCCCTCTGTCCTCAACAATCTCATAGACCTCTGCTCTTAATACCCACCCCCTGGGCCACCTGTGGTGCTCACAGTTATCCCTCTTGGAAGGTGACTTTTATCTTCCAAGGCTGGTTTTGCAGGGTCAGATGTTTATCATAAAGGCTGTTTATGGACCTCCCTCATGACATATAATGGATGACCATTTTGTCACTTGGACGAGTCACCTCGAGGGGATCAGGAAGGTGGAGGTGACCTGATTAACAGCTCTTGGAATCCTCGGTGGAGATGGTTCAGGGAAACCCTCATCTAACTGTGCTCAGTGGGTGCCTCACCACCCTGGCCCAGCACAGGGAGACCACAGAGGCCCCCTCCCAGCAAATATGAGGGCCACGGGTTTGAGGAAAGGGGTGTGGAAGGCCCAGAAGTGAGACCAGACATATGGTGGGGGAAGGGAGGACCTGGCCCACTGCCCAGGGAGGGTATGGGGTGGAAAGGGTGGGTGTTCCTGACAGTCGGTTCTGGTTCTGTCTGGTCTTTGTCAGCCTGCAGAGATTTTCCTGACTGCTGTGAGCACTGGGGCTGGGGGAGGGTGATGAGGGCTGAGGACCCTAGCCTCATTTGTAAGAGCTGCCTTTCAAACCCCTTCCTAGTATCTGTGCAGTCCAGAGCACAGAAGCCAGGGGATTTAGGAAGGGTCTTAGAGGCAGAGGGGTTAGCCCAGCCAGCTACTAACTTTATAGGAGCACCAATCACAAACACATGGTAGGGGGATTATGTGTGGACCCCAGAATCAAGACCCTAATGACCCTCCACCCACCTATCTCCCACTCTGATCTCTGATCTCCTTCAGCTCCCTGGGTATCCCCTGTACTCCCGTCCCCTACTATAGCCACACTCAGACCTGTGTGTGTTCCTATCTCTGTTGTGGCCCTTAAGCTCCTGCCCAGGGCGGAGAGTGAGGGAAAGGGACCATCGCATGTGTCTACTCTGGCTCCAGCCCAGAGCTCAGCAGGCCCAGAGCAGGAGGGGAGAAGCCCAGAGACCACCGTGGGCCTCTTTATGTGGCTGTGGCCCACCCAGCCTCAAGCATGACTGCCTACCCCCGATGAAGCCCAATAGTGCCTGTGTGTCAGATTCACTCCTTACAAGGTGTCTGCCAACCTGCACCAGGCCCTGGGGTCTGGGATCAGCATGAGGACGCAGGGCACCATCTAGGCAGGGCTGGGCAGGTTTCTGGGTAGGATCTGGCCTCTTTCTCATTGCCAAGTTCACCCGTTGCCTCCCCAGCCCCCACCTCTGCCTTCAGCCCCACCCCGTCTCTACATGGCACCTGCCATTCTCATCTACTTGCCTCTGCCCATTTCCCAGAGGCTCCTTTGTGTCTCATGGTGCCTTATGACCCCCTCTGTGCCATTATCTCCTGGCACCTGAGCCGCTGTTCTGTGGGCCTTATCCCAGCATCTTGCAGCAGTCTGTTTCATGAGCCCCTCCCACCATCCATCATTCCTCATTCCCTCCCAGAATCCCACAGTCTCCTTCATTCTTGATGTTTATCCCCCCTCCCTCATACCCCTCTCCCCTGTCCCCCACCCCAAGTGAGGCGCACCCCAGGCAGATATCATGATTCAAGTCCCTGAGACCAATGACTGTAACTGTATTTATTGATGAGTCCAGAGCCTCTGGTGAGGTCCTGGTGAGGAGGGGCACAGAATGAAATAAGACATGATGAAAACTTTGTGATGGAACTTCCTCCAGACTAGGCAGGGGGGTGGGGGCGAGGCCTCAAACACGCCGCCATCGCCCAGTCGCCCGCAGACAGAGATGGATGGCAGGCAGGCGCTGGGGTGGTGTGACCAAAGGGGCCTACACACAGATACACACACACACACACACTCACTCACACACACACACACACACACACACACACACACACACTCACACTCACTGTACACATTCGTGCCGAGAGACACAAGGCTGTCTCCGGAACTCCAAACCAGTGCAAACGACTTAGTGCAAATTGAATTCAGAAGGGGATGGGTGGGGGAAACAGAGTCACGGATGCTTTGAGTCTCTCAAGCAAAGAAAAGACAAAAAGAAAGAAACACAAGGGTGGAGGAAAAGGCTGAAGAAGCTCAGAGGGAGGCGATGGTGATGTGCTGGCCTCCTGGGCAAGGCGGAACTGGCCACTGAAGATGGAGTCTTGGCGGGGGGTGGATGCTGTGGATCTGCTCTTAAGATGTTCACACCGTCTGTTCCTTCGGCTTCACCTGCATTGAGAAAGAACGAATGAGTGAGGGCCAGGAGGGGAGGGGCTTGGCCAACTTCCAAACAGTGCCCCGCCCACCTTCCAGAGCCGATTCCTGAGGCAGGTGGTGTAGTGGTTCCAATCGCAGCATAGTCTTGATTCAGAGCTAGATGGACTTGAAGAAGTCCCCAGATTCGAAGGCCCAGACGTGAGCTGGGTAGCACCATTTCTGTGGGCAAGGAGAATGAGACCCTGGGCCTGGCAGCCCGCCATGTCCCGCCCAGCCACGTGTGGTGGGAGGACCCTCACCTTTTCATCTTGAGGGTTCAAGGAGCAGGGGAAGAGGATCCAGAGAGCAGCAGTGTGATCTGTTGGCTCTTTGGGAGAAGTAAAAGACAGACGGCTCATGTGGCAGGGTCCCACGGCGCCAGCTCATGGTGTTCTGCAGAGGACAGAGTCTGGGGTGAGAGGGCGGGTGGTAGGGGGGGCAGATGGGTGAGCTGGCCCTGTACTGGGCATATGTATGCTCACCAGGAAGGCCAGGTGAGAGCCCTTCTTCCTCTCCATCACACCGGACCATGTCATGTCTTTCTAGCATGTTGACCACACCTGTCATTCTGGCCTTCAGTGGCTGGAAGGCACGTCCACCCCTGCTGGAGACTTGGCTGTGCAGAGAGAGGACACAGGTTGAGCGGACACGGGTGGGAGGAGATCAAGGGGCCACGGGCAGGCTGGACACTTACCCTAGTCTCCAGTCCAAGCTCTCAGAGGCACCGATCACTGCTCCGTCGCCGCCAGCAAGGCCCGCCTTGGCCTCAGACTCTGGAGGCCAGTGCCTCACCAGCTCGCCGCCCCCTGCTGTTGCACCTCGCCCGGCCTGCGCCCCAAACCTCCCTCCCAAGAGAACTCACTCACTCCGCCCCACCCCACCCCGCCTTGCCTCGTCTGGTTTCATCCTGTGCCCTTGACTCCCCTGGAGCTGTTCTGTCTGCCATGCCAGACCCAGGCGCTGAGCGGTCGGGGCATACAGTGACACCGAGTCCACTGTGGGCCCCCTCCGCGCCAGCCCCTGGGCCGCAGTGCCGCGTGGGAACGCTGTGTCCGCAGGCTGGGCCCGCTGCGGCCTCCCTGCCGCGTTATCTCCGGAGCCCGCCACCCGCGGCCACAGGCTCCCGTCCCGGTGACACCCTGCCATGCTGCCCGCGCACTGCCCTTCTTTCCCGCTCTCCGGCCCTCAAAGCTCTGGCGAGGGCCTCAGAAGGCCCTGCCAGAGCCGCTCTTGCACCTTCGTCTAAATGAGTTACGGTGGGTGGGATGTGGTGGTGGCTGGGGACCCCTCTGTGTCCTGGACCCTGCCCTGCCCTGTTCGACCCGAGTCTGGACTTCTGCTCTCCTGCTGGATCCCACGGCCTCTGCCGCCGTCTCCAAGGACTCCCATCGCCTCCCTGGAGGCGGCAGCCTCGGCCTTCACCGGCAGCCCTCCTGCGCCCTCTTCTATCTGCCTTCGAAACGCCCTTTCCACCTGGGGCAGCCCTTGGCCCCCCAGCCTGGCCCTGTCTCGGCTCCCCCCGAGAAGATGTCACCTTTGCTAACCTTCCTGCCTCTCACCTGCCACTCTGCCAGGAGGCCATCCTCTTCTTCTCACCAGCGCTCACTCCCTAACCTCCTTGGGGAAGGTCAGTGCGTTGAGGCCAGGGAGGAGAAGGGGACTCACCTGCCCGGCAGACGGCGTCCTCACCGCTGCCAGCTACACTGCCTGGGCCTCGGGGTCGAACCCTTCCCAGCAGCTCCCCTTTATCCGACCAGCCGCCACGTCCTGCAACCAAAAGTAACCGGGATGAATGTCTGGCCCCCCCTTCCTCTCCAGCCCTAGCTCGGGCCCATCAGCCCCACGCCCGGTGTCTCCCTGCTGCCGAGGCCTGGGAGCACCGTGTGGCTCCCGGGCCTCGCTGTCTCTCTCTCCTGAGCTAGCCCCTCCGCCCTTCGCCTCTCCTGCCAGACTCCAGATGCCGAGGTGCTCCTCGGCGCCCCACGACTCCCCTCCTG
>NW_008343206.1:1261937-1286241 GCF_000622305.1 Nannospalax galili | reverse complement strand
CTCCCCACCCCCCTCCCCACACCCGGTACCTCCGGCCTCTAGCCCGGGCTTTTTCTAACTGGGGTGGCCCCGCCCAGAATTCCCGCCCCTGCCTTGCCAGCCAATCAGCGCGGGGCCCCGCTAGGGCCCCCGCAGGGCCCACCTCCGCCCCGACCGTTCCAGCGCACGTTTTCGCCTCACCCCGCACCCGTTCTGGAATTCTCCAAAGACAGCCTCCCCGCACCCCCCCTTTGGAATCCTTAGACAGTGTCTGGCATTGTCCCCAAAGGTCCCGCTCAGGGTTGAGAACTTCACCTCCCTAGACCACTGGCACCCTGCTAGGAACAGTGCCCGCCCTGCACCCCACCGCGGGTGAGCTGCACACCACTCTGCCCGTGGATGGTTGCCCGGGGTGGGGGGCTTCTCTGGGGCGGTCTTAGAGAGAACACTGACAGCTAGTACCCCGCGTTCACTCTGGGGGTCCTGATGGCTAAGACCCCACAGTTCATTCTGGGGGTCTGGGAATCGACATGGAGAAGTCAGAGGCCAACAGTGTGCAGAGACTGGGAGGGCTCGGGTTGGGCTGAAATTGCAGTGTTGGCCACAGACCTCTAGTGATCAAGTGACCAACTCTCAGTCTTTGTCCCATCTGATCGACTTACTTTGACCACAGTGGCTTCCACGAGACACCTGATTGGGCCCCCAGTACCTCCTCATCACCCTTTCCATTCCGTCTGGATATGAATGCCACTTACTCCGTGATTCACCGATACTCCAGAGACAGAGGCCCATGGTGGCCTTACAACTGGCCTCAGTCTCCCAAGTCCACCAGGGGCACCAAGACTCAGTAGGAGAATGAGGACAGAGGGCTGCCTAATCTCACTGTCACTTGGGGGTATCATTGCTCTTGGCCTCTGTAGAGGGTTTGGGGGGCCCTTCAATCCATAGCATCACCACCCACAAGTCAAGGAGTGTTAGAACCACAGAAGGGTAGGCCATCCCTAGGTGGAAGTGACTGGAACCTCAAGTCTGGGGACGCCAGGGCTGACCAGTTCCAACCACTTGGCAGGTCCTCAGGTGTGTGGGGTATAGCAGTGTCTCAATAGATCCTCGGGTTGCTTCATTATGAGGCGCTGGAGGCCAACCGAGTACTGATTTCTGACTGTTCTTGTGGGTGATGACCTGGTTTTACGCTGAAAAGCCCCAGTCGTCACCACGAGTGGACCCCAAGTTACGATGCAGGCAGACATCTCCACTTCTACTGTTAAATAAACACCGGCCTCTGCCGTCTTGGCGCTACGATGTGTGAATCTGTGCTGCCGCCTCGAGGCCGCGGTCGTCTCCACAGTCTTTAATGATTCTTGTGCAGAGATGGGCACACAAGACCAAGGAGAAAGAATCCCCAAATCCTCCCCGGCTACATGCAGAGCTCCAGGCTCTTAAGCCTGTCAAGATGCTATGGAAAGAGTCTCCCTCTCTGACGGGGAAAGCCCTGTCACCCAAGGCATGGTGATCCCTCATTGTCTCCCCCCATTATTCACTTTCATTTCCTTCAACTTCAACTGTGTGGTCTAAGGGGACTCAGTGTCACATCCCCTGATGGAGCTAAAAAAAAAACAACCCTGGGTGACCTGGGATATTACCACAGGTGAACCCCAGTTCTGCTGCCCTTGCCACATTGGGCTTTCAGTGTCTAGACTCGTGGTATCTTCTGTGTCCTCACCCATGACTGATTCTGTGCACAGGGATTGAGCACATCTGGATGGTTTGGGGGACACAGAAGGAGACCATTTCCTAATGCACAAGTGTCCTAACCTCTGGTGGTCCTCAGTGATCACTGAGGCACCGATTCTGAGTGACTCGGGACATTGCCACCGGTGAACCCCAACATTGGCTGCCTCTATGCCATAATATTTAGTACTGTACCGCCACCACGCGGCAACTTTGGTCTCTCCAGCCACTTCTGGGCTGTGTGGAGAGTCTAGCTTTCTGGTTTTCAGGGTGCGAAACCAAAGGGAGTCACCCCAGAAATACACCTGTCCTACCAAGCCCATGACTTCATGAACCATGAGGCACAGGGCCTGGATGATTGCCATAGGTGAACCCCAACCTTGGCCACCTCTGCACTGCCACCACTGGGCAACTTCCATCTCTCGAGCAGCTGCCGATTTCCCACTGTGTGGGGAGTAAGCCAAGCCCACTGGCTTCAAGGCACAAAACCTAAAGGAATCACTTCAGAAACCCTGAATTACCATCTCCCTTGACCCTCACAAAGGTTGGGTAACTCGGGACGTTGCCGCGAGTGAACCCAGCCTCAGCTATCTCCGGGCTGCAATGTGTGGGGCTGTGCTGCCACCGCGCGGCAACTTTGGTTTTCCCATCTCCAGCCAACCCCGCTGAGAAGCGAACCACACTCTGATTTGGGGGCCCCAAGATTGAAGGGGACCCCTCCAGAAACACAAGTGTCCTACCCTCTGATGACTCTCATCGGTCATTGAGATCTTGGGGTCTTGGTCATCTGGGACATTGCCAATGGTGAACCCCAGCTTTGTCTGTCTCTGGGCTGAAATGTTTAAGACAGCGCTACCATCAACATGGCCGTTTTGGTCACTTTACCTGTCATGGCTTCTATGCAATCTGAGAGTGAGCCACATTTTCTGGTTTACAGGTCCTGAAACCAAAGGAGACCCTTCCAGAAACATATGTGTCCTGCTCACTGATGATCCTTACAGATGAATCTCGGAGGTGACACTGCAATGGGTGAACCATAATCTTGGCCGTCTCTGGGATGCCATCATGCAACAAATTTAGGGTCCCCCAACAACCAAGTCTGTACCATCTGTAGTGATCTGGGCTCAGCCTAGACCCTAAATTTGGGGAGAGGGGTGTGCAGCACCATGCAGGCCAGCGAGCTCAGGTGCTTGCCCACAGGCCCACAGAATGCTGCAGCGGCTTCCCTGAATATTTGCATCTGAACTCCGCAATTAGCATCTCAAAGCCTGCATCGAATTGATTTGTTATTGGGGGTGTAGGATGAAGTGTTTTGATAGAGCTGGTCCCGGGAAGGCAAGAGGTAGTAACCGTAGGCTCAAATTGTAAGCTGTTTGTTGGGTTGTCACTGTGGTACCCGTGACACGTGCCACGATCACCATTTGTGGTAGGTGTGCTCATTTGTGGTAGGTATGCCATGGCGCTGATGACCTCAGAGTGCCATCCGTGGCTGTGGGGTCACAGACAGCCTAAGTCAGATGCTTGGGATAGCTCACAAGAAAGTCCTACTCTCAAGTCAGCTGCAGCTTTGTGGCTGTGACGTGTGAGACTTTACTGCCACCACGCGGCAACTTCTGTTTCTATGCACAACCCGTTCCAGGCCGCCAGGCAGGGAGGGAGTCAAGCTTGCCGGTTTGGGGGTCCCATGTGCATGCCCCCCATGTGCACCTGAATCCCTGAAGCATTGGACCATTCACTGGACCTGGGTGACCCACGATGTTGCCGCGAGTGGATCCTGACCTTAGTGGTTTCTGGACTTGGTCTGCCACCACGCGGCAACTTCTGTCTCCACAGCCCGCAACCAATTCTGCATTCAGAGCTTGACTGACTGAGATTGGCACCAAGAACAGGGCCCTGTATGCTGCTGGAGCCCCGAGTGGGTGGGGGTGTCCGTCTGGACTGTGGATGTAAGTAGCTCCACACTCAAGACAGGGATGTTTTGGTTTGTCACCATTTCCATTTCCTTGGCCATTCACGTGCCTCAGACCATTCGTGGATTATTCGGGTTCTGGGCAGACCTGGGGCTCTGCCATCACGAGTCGCACCACTCATGCACTTGTCTATGTCCTCTGCCTTGGTTCTCCTGGAACAGTCAAGCTACCTTTGGGGTTCACAGACACCTGTTCCAGCCACTGAAATCGAGGTTTTGACGGAGAGCAGGAGGAAGCCTCCTGCGGCTACCACCCTGATGGCCCATCTGCATGTCTATAGATGGGAGTGGCCTTTGCTCATCCAGGCACTGCTGGGGATCGCTCTGTGGGCTGAGCTTTGGGGTCCAGCCTCCTGTATGCTGGCCACAGTATAGTCTTCGCTCGTGCCACAACCCACACACAGTGGTGGTATCGACATTACCAGCATGACCAGTGTGTCCAAGGCCCCAGGAAAGGTGGACAAAGCTGCTGTGGGTCTATTTAGCTGAGAAGGAAATGATGCTGTGGGCCTGGGCTGCCACAGAGCTCAGGTGGATCAAGAGGGTAACACCTGGCAGGGCTACAGAGCACAGGTGGATCGAAAGTGTACCACATGCAGGGCCTGGTGGTGCGTGTCTTTAATCCCAGCCCTCAAGGGGTAGAGGCAGCAGGATCTCCGGGAGGTCAAAGCCAGTCTGGTCCACACAGTGACTTCCAGGTGGGCTGGAACTAGAGAGACGCTATCAAAAAAAGTGTCCCACGTGGCAGGACTACAGAGCACAGTGGATCAAGAGTGTCCATGTGTCAGGAATGTGGCAAGTTCAGCTCTGTGTTTGGCTGGGAAACCATGAGAAGTAAGGACTTCCAGGGCCTGGAAAAGAAAGGTGCCAGACCAATTTCCACACTCAAAAGCTGTGTTCAGATAAGGCTCACCTGGGTGCTGACCCACTAGAGTATCTATCTCCAGTTAGGCCTTCCTGCTCTCTCGTGGATAGGCTCCAGTCCCCCATCAGTGAATCAGGCATGGGCACAGGGGTGCCACATGGATAGGGCATGGCATGGGGTGCCATATGGATGGGGCATGGGCACAGAGGTGCCATGTGGATGGGGCATGGGCACAGGGATTCCACGTGGATGGGGCATGGGCACAGGGGTACCACGTGGATGGGGCATGGGCACAGGGATTCCACGTGGATGGGGCATGGGCACAGGGGTGCCATGTGGATGGGGCATGGGCACAGGGGTACCACGTGGATGGGGCATGGGCACAGGGATTCCATGTGGATGGGGCATGGGCACGGGGTGCCATGTGGATGGGGCATGGGCACAGAGCTGCCACGTGGAAGGGACATGGGCATGGGGCTGCCACGTGGATGAGGCATGGGCACGGGGCGACACGTGGATGGGTGCAGAATGTCCCACGTGGATGGGACATGGGCACAGAGGTGTCATATGGGTGGGATATGGGCTTATAAATGTCATGTGGATGAGGCATGGGTACAGAGGTGCCACGTGGATGAGGCATGGGCACAGAGGTGTCACGTGGATGGGTCATAGAAGTGTCACATGGATGTGTCATGGGCACATACATGTCACATAGACAAGGTATGAGCATATGGATGTCACATGGATGAGGCATGGGCACAGCAGTGTCACATGGCTAGTGTGTGGGCACATACGTGTCACCCGATGAGGCGTGGGCACAGAGGTGTCATCTGGGTGAATCCCAGGCACAGAGGTGTGGCATATGCACACAGTGGTGTTGGTTGGATAAGGACACGGGGCATTTTCTACCGAAGGGTGAAGATGTTGCTACAGCCGCATCTCCTAAACAGGGACAAGGCACTGTGTTGCCAAAAGCAGCTTGAACACGTCATATACACCGGAAGGTGACCTGGCAGAAACCAGCCCTGTGGCCAGACACCTTGACCTTGCCAATCTTAGGGTACAGGAGAACTGATTACACTTTTCGGGGGAGGATGGGATCTCAGTAGACCTGGCTGGCCTCAAGCTTGCCAAGTACCCCAGGGTGACCTTGAACATCTGGGCTTCCTGCCTTCGTCTCCCAAGTGCAGGACTTACAGGTATGCACCACCATGCCTGGCTTGTGACTCACCTTTCAGAACACTCAGTGTTTCTTGGCGGCTAACAGTGACAGGCGGGGGAGTCTATGTACGTGCACGTGCAGCACTCTGAGAGTGAGCTAATCTTTAGTCTTTCTTACGGCTTCTGGCCAACTAGTGTGGCTGAGACTGGAGGGCGGGGGACCATCTGCCGATTGTGCACCCAACGATGGGTCCTGGGGGCTTCTACCCATCTGGAGCACCAACCCTGTGCTGGTCTGGCCCACTAGCTCAGGCTTGCCCCAAAGCTGATGTGAGTCTCGGGCCAGGAAAGGTGCCAGCTCACCTGGGAGACCTTATACCCTGCTTTTGGGGATGTGTGTCTATCCTGAGGTTGCCCCCCAAAGTCATTACAAGTTGGGGCTTAAGCAGCAGGAATTTATTCTTGCACAGCTCTGGAGATTGCAAATCTAAGATCAAGGTGTAGATAGGGCTGTGCTCCCTCCCAAGGCTCCAGGAGAAGCTCCTTCCTGTCCCTTCCATGTTCTGGAGAGTAGACGCCCTTGGCTGGTGACTACCTTCCCCTCGTCTCTGTTTCTGTCCTCCACGGTAGCTTCCCCTGTGCATCAATGTCTTTGTGTCCAAAATCTCTCTTCCCAGGTAGACTAGTAACAATTCCTGAGTCACACCTGCACAGACCCTGTGTTCGGGTGAAGGCAGACCTGAATTGGGAGACTTATTTCAACACAGTCCAAAGTAGGAAGGGCAGACGCACGATTGAAGGTCCACTTGGGTTCCCACATGTTCTTGTGACATCCAGGTGCCCTGGGCCCTCTTTTGCATCTCATCCATCTCCTTCCTGGCCTGCTGGTCACAGAACCTGAGCAGCAGCCTCCCACAGACAACTGAGTGCCACGGCTCCGTCACTCATGATCCGGCCCCTGAGCACTGTGCCCTGCTCGGCAGCCGTCATAGACATCCCCAGCTGAATTCTGACAGGCACACTAGGTCTCACACAACAGAGTGGACACAAAACATGATAGCCGATACCAAAGGGATGCTGAGAGATGGGAAACGGTTAACTTTATCCACAGCTTGGATGCACGTCCATCTCTCTAATGGTGTGTGGACTGGGGTACAAAGAGGTAGCCCAAAATCATCCTCGCCTCCACCCAGCACACCTCACAGAGAACACATTTGCCTCTTTGGAATGTGAGTGTTTAGACCAATTAGACGCAGTGGGTGTTGCTCTGACCCTCAAAGAAGTCTTAAGGGTTCTGCTACAATGAGCTAACTGGAGGTAAGTATCCTACTTCCAGGAGAGCATTGTGACTGCAGGAAGCCCAGGTTAGCCCCATGGGTCAGCCATCCAACAGAGCTCAGCTGCTCAGAAACTCAAACAAAGGAAGGAAAAGTCCTAGCCAGCCAGGCCCAGTCCTAGTCACTGGCCTGCAGATTGTGGCAGTAAGGACTTATGGCTCCGTCTGGCAGTGGCTGGTCAGGCAGCGATGAAGAGTTGAGGTCGTCTTGTTCCACATCCTGCCAGGTTCTCTCCTGCTCTGGAGGGGACCCATGGGAAGCATGCATGGCACTGAGCAAACGAAACTCTTCAGCGTGTCCAAGGGGATGTAGATTGTGGTTTGGACCTCACCTGCAGAGAAGGAATATAGGCTGCCCCAAGGAATTGGGGGCATTTGCATGGCGCGTGTCCTGTGGTTTGTGATGTGTGGCATAACTCTGAGGTCAGAGAGAGGAGAGGGACCCCAAGCTGAGTCAAATGGGCTCCACGCAGCAAGCAGCCAAGGGCTGCACACAGTCCCTTACCATCTGCTAAGTCGAAGGAGGCTCCTAAATCAAGCCACTCACCAATTCTGCTTCATCTTTGGGCTGTGGTCTTCCAGGACTCAGAAAGGAGATCCTCCACCTTTCTAATGCTGTCCAAACCCTGTGGAAGTTCCAGGTACTCCAGTGAACAACAGCACAAGCCCTCTGGGGACCCTGTGGCTGTAACAAACACAGTGTTAGGCAGTCACAGAGTCCCATGGCCAGCTGTGATTGCTCATCCTGCCTGATGTCCCAGTGGGGTTGGTGGCCTCTGTTTGCTGACAGGGAGCTCTGGGTTTGAAATGGTTACAACAGAGAAGTCGCTAAGACAGCTCAGGAACAGCCCATAACAATGGCACCATCAGGGCTCCTAAAGAGAACAAGACCCTTAACACATCCTCAAACAAGGTGACCCATGGCTTTGTTCCACCTGTGACCCAGACCTCTGGGCTCTGGGAAAAGGGGAGCCAAACATGTCTGAAGGCCTGTCCTTGGTGGCCCTGGATGTGTGATGAGACTGGTTCTTGCTGTCGCCTGATCTGAGGCTGTTTGCACATGGTGTTTCCCCCATCTTGGCAGTCCTGGCCTCTTCAACCTCCACCTACAGCCCTCCTCTGGCCTCTGCTGACTCTCGAGCACCCCTCTGGCTTCCTCACCTCCCTTACCGCAGCCGAAGCCCTGTGCTCACTGTTTCTGCCCTGCAGCCAAGGTCATGTGAACATCACCTTTGGCCAGAGGACATCACCGTCTGCATGAATCCAAGACTATAACGTGGATCCTCAGTGCTGCAGGGAGTGCGTTGATATGGCCTTTGATGGCTGCTTTCTGCTTGCTATTTCCAAGCTGAGCACTAGGGTCCCCAGGATGATGCCTGCCCTAGCCCACGCTCCCCAGGATGATGCCTGCCCTAGCCCAGGGTCCCCAGGATGATGCCTGCCCTAGCTCAGGCTCCCCAGGATGATGCCTGCCCTAGCCCAGGCTCCCCAGGATGATGCCTGCCCTAGCCCAGGGTCCCCAGGATGATGCCTGCCCTAGCCCAGGCTCCCCAGGATGATGCCTGCCCTAGCCCACGCTCCCCAGGATGATGCCTGCCCTAGCCCAGGGTCCCCAGGATGATGCCTGCCCTAGCTCAGGCTCCCCAGGATGATGCCTGCCCTAGCCCACGCTCCCCAGGATGATGCCTGCCCTAGCCCAGGGTCCCCAGGATGATGCCTGCCCTAGCTCAGGCTCCCCAGGATGATGCCTGCCCTAGCCCACGCTCCCCAGGATGATGCCTGCCCTAGCCCAGGGTCCCCAGGATGATGCCTGCCCTAGCTCAGGCTCCCCAGGATGATGCCTGCCCTAGCCCACGCTCCCCAGGATGATGCCTGCCCTAGCCCAGGGTCCCCAGGATGATGCCTGCCTTAGCCCAGGGTCCCCAGGATGATGCCTGCCCTAGCTCAGGCTCCCCAGGATGATACCTGCCTTAGCCCAGGCTCCCCAGGATGATGCCTGCCCTAGCCCAGGGTCCCCAGGATGATGCCTGCCCTAGCCTGTTTCTACCCACCTTGTGCCTGTGCTCTCCTTCACTACGGCTGGGGCGGGAGACTCAGCCTACTCTCTGGCTTTTTGGAGTCCTCATGACCCCACCTTCCTTTCCCCCGTTTGACTCACACTGCCATCGTCAGATACCGGGAACACAAGTCAGTCCCATCTCCAGGGCTCCTGAGGGCTGCCCATGCCCATACCCACCAATGCACACAGACCCTGACCTCAAAGACAAGCCATGTGTTTCCAGGAGCTTTCCCTCGCTCCTGTGGACAGGCCCCACCAGCTGAACCAGGCCATCCTTCACGTTCCTTGGCACCATATGGTCACTGCCATCCCATGAGCTAGCACATGAGCTGGGCGAGGCCTGGGAAAGTGGGGCAGGCTCTTAGGCAGGACAGGCAGTAAGTAGTATGTCACCCCAATCCCTGGGGACAGAAAGGGTACTGGTCTGCATCTGTGTGGGGAGAAGAAGACGCACCAGTGCCCAAGGGGAGATGCTGGCTGAGCATGAAATGAAGGAAGCCAAGCCTCGGCCTGGCATTGTGACAGTGGCCTTTCATGGGGGCTGTCGCCCGACTCCCCAGTTGGCAAGGACAGTGCTGGCTGGTGTCTGAAGCCCCTGAGCCATGGCTTGGGGCGCATTTATTGAAAGGACCGGGGATAGGCTGAGTGGACAGAACGGTGCTTAGAACAAAAAAAAGAAGATCGCCTGGTCTGCCTAGGTGGAGGACACTGTCCTGTTTGCATTCAAGGGGGAACAAGGGCCTCCTTCCTCTAGCCTTGTGGATTGTTCCTGGCCCTTCTGGAATCATCTGGAAGTTAATCCTTTGGAAAACAAATATTTCAGACATCTCAACAACACAAGCCCTCCAAGTGAGAGCCTAGGCAGATGGGCCAGAGGCCTGGAAACTCTCTCCCCCACGCCCAGATGCTTAAGCCCCCCAAACCTCGGCAGCGTCCATGGGAGATACAGACGACAGCCAGGAAAGTGTAGAGCTGCCGGCCACCTGCCTGGGCCTCGCTCCCAGGCCCTGTCCATTCTCTTTGGCAGCTCTGGCCATGGACAGGACATTCCTGAAAGCTGAGGTTGTGCACTGGGGGCTGCTGGAAAGGCCAGAGGAAGGTCCACCACCACCCCAGGGCCCTCGTTTTCCTCTGCTCTCCCACTTTCCCACAGTCTTCTCTTGGCTTTGGGGCTCACCGGGACAGGACGTTTCCCTCATTTCCCTTCCTGCAGCCCACGTGGGGAGTCCATTTGTTCTTCACTTTCTGTGATCATCCACTGTGCCCAAACCCCCCGTTGGACGGGCCACGCCCGTACCCAGGTGCCCTTCGATGAGCAGAGTAGCTTTCTCTTACCCTTGCCTTGGGCTGCACTCGGTAGCCAGGTTGGAAGCTTTCTGAGCACAGACTGTCTCCTCCCAACCTCTTCCCTTCCCAGAAGCACAGTGTGGCCAGGCTACGGGGCCCCGATGATGTAGGCCAAGGTCACTTACCAGTCTAAGCAGATCAGCTATGCCTGTAAAGACTAGGACACCATCACTGTGGAGAGAGCAGAGGGGCCCATGAGAGAGGAGGGAAACAAAGGCTTAGGAGTTGAAGCGAGGCTGGGGGCGGGGGGTGTGCTAGCAAGGACTCAATGCTGTGGGCACGTCCTGTGGTTCTAGGCATGGATCCCAACCCACAAGTGGCAACGTAGTCACTTTCAGTCTGGCTCATAAAGGTTTCCAGAAGGATCTCCTCCTTCCTCCCTCCTCCCCTAGAACTAAGGACGTGTTGCTCAGGGGCCTCAGAGGTGCAGAGCCACAAGGTGGCAGGAGCCTGGGTCCTCCAAGTACACCTCCAGCTCTTTGATGGTGACCTACAGAGATGTGCACCCATGGGGCTGTACCCCACCGTCTCGGCAGGAAATGGGGAGGAGGTTGTGTGGGGGTCAGGAGGACGGAGGGCTTCTCGGCCAACAAGCGATTATAAACCACAGGAGGAGGTGATGTGTGGTGTGTGAGACCTGAGTTGTCTTTCGATAATCACAGAGGATTACAGAGGATAATGACATGGATTCAACATGGACAGGCAAAGCTTGGGCAGGGTCAGGGAAGGAAGACACTTTTTGAAGGCCACCCTCTTTGTGGTCTTGTTGGTCTAGGGTGGATCAAGCTCGCAAGTGAGGCCCCCGACCCTACCTTTGATCCTGGCTCTTGATACCAACTGGTCTAAACCTTCTTGTGTCACCAGAAGTTGTGACAACCAGGAAAAAAGGATAAAGGGAGAGTAAAGGATGGTTCTGGAAGGGCCCTAAGCAGGGCTTTGTGGTGTGTGGAGCAGCGTCTGTCCTAGGGAACATCCAGGCTTGTCCTTTATCTAACCCCTCATGCTACATATTTCCAGAAAGAAATCATTTCCAATTTCAAAGGCTCCATGGAGGCGGATTTTTCCATCTGGGCTCTGCTGATGAGCTAGTGGGAAAGAACTTCTGTGTTCACTCACTTCCCCTCATCCAAGCCTCATGTGGGGACAGGGAGGGGAGGCAGGCAGCCCATGGTGCCTGGGAGCCCCTCAGATCTTGGAGGCAGCTGGCTGCTCTGGTCTCTTCCTGGGCGAGTCTCCACCTGGCTGGTGGCGTGACTGTGAGTCAGGGGTCTGGTCCTCCCCCTCTGCCCCCCGAGACCAGCAGGATCTGGGTAGAGGGGCCACGTGTCTGCACGTGCAGCCCGTTCGATGGCCCCCCAACCCTCTCTTGGGTTCCCCTCACATCCTGCTCTGGTGAGGCCGTTTCCCACACTGTGGTGTCCAAGTACTCAGCCCACACTCATCTCCCTCCCTCCCCTGGCTGAGGAGATGACTGACTGCCTGTCTTCCCACCAAGGCCCACGCACTCCCGCCCCAGGCCTCACCCTCAGGGCCAGAGAAGAGGGAGCTCCCCCATCTTTCTCCCCTCAACACTCATCAGGACGCCAGGCTGGTTACTCCCTCAATGGCAAGTGGTCCCAGTGACAGAGATCTGTCACCTCTCTGCTCCTTGTTTCCTGAGTGTCTGTGGCTGTCTTGCCTCAGTCATGGCATAAATTGTGTCCTTCCACCCAAGGCCTGTGAACTAAAACTAACCTTCAGTTCTTTAGACTGTGACCAGAGTTGGAGACAGGGTCCTTGAAGAGGTTAGTTAAAATGAAGTTTCCAGGGTGGGCCCTCATCCACATGACTGTGTCCTTATGAAGGGAGGTCAACACAGACATACAGAGGCCAGCCACACAAAGACAAGGGGGACCGACGCCACCTTGCAGGCCACAGAGAGGAGGAGGCGCCAGTCCTGAAGCCCCTTGACCTGTGTTTCTCGCACACAGGCAGTGGCTATATTTGTATGTTCACTGTGTATCCCTGGCTGACCCGGAGCTCACTATGTAGACCACGCTGGCCTCAAACTCACAGAGACCCGCCTGCCTCTGCCTCCTAAGTGCTGGAATTAAAGATGTGTGCCACTGCCCCCAGCTAGTGCCTGTGTTGTTTAAGCTTCTTAGTCTGTGATGGTTTGCATGACAGCCGGAGTGGATTAGAACAGTTTGCACACCATCTCCTGCCTCCCCTGCTTCCTTGGCACCACATTCTTCCTTCCCAGCAAGGTGAAAACACCTGTTCACAGGCCCCTCTGCAGGAACTCTTGCCCTCTGGCTCAAGCTAGCCTTGCCTCTAGGAGACCAGGGTGCCCCTCAGTCTCTCGGGGCCCTCCCATGCTCTGATGCCGGGCCACTAATTTGGGGTTGCCTCCTGAGTCCTTGCTCCTGGATTTAGGATCAGCGGGCTGGTGTATACTATCCCTGGATCCCATGCATCTGCCTTAGTCATAGCTGGACGGAGATAGATGCCTTCTTTTAGGGCCCGCAGGCTGGGAGAAGTCAGGTGGTTCTGCTTAGATGTGTATGTTGGAATGCTGAGGCCCACGCAGAGGTCCAGGACCACAGTCCAGGGAAGTGAAGAGACGTAGGGACTCCATGCAGGCAGGCAAGGTGTACTCAGCTCTCAGTTCTCCCCTAGACCTCCCAGAAGACGCACTGGCTGAGCCAGGTCGGCCCAGGGCTAATGTCCAGACAGGTCTCAGGTCTCTTTGAATCATCTGACCAGGAGGCACTCCCCCATCTTCAGATCTGATGGAGAAGCGGGGACAGGGGTGTCCACAGAACCCCTCTGGCTGAGACCCCAGGCAGGGTGGCCCAGTGGCCCAGTTCCATTCTCCTGACTCGGACCAGATGCTGGTCCAAAGCCGAGCCCACTCTGCCAGCCTTGATTGATCGACTCCTCACAGTCCTGATGGGCTGTGCATCTGGCCCAGACTGGAGGGGCTTTGGGTCTGGGAACTGTGAGTACGCCTGGGTTATGAGTACGTGCTTAGCATGGATTTCTGTGAACTAGGCTGCTGGGGTCTCCTGACCAGGGTGAACTTGGGATTTCCAGGCTAGAAAGTGGGCTAGCCTCTGAGGCCAGTCCCTGCCCCCAACCCAGAGACCATCTCGCTAGTGGGGTTGTGGTAGGTGTGGGGGTCTCCATCTCTCTGTCCCTTTGGAGAGTATCTGGCGGGTGGCATGATGTGAAGGCCACAGGGAGCCACTGCCTCTGTGGGGTTCACTTCCGTATCCCCCACCAAGCCTTAGTGACAGTATCGAAGGAGGCCCTCAAGTCTTAGGACACTTCAGCTAACTCAGATGATGCCCAAGCCATCTGGAGTACCCCAAGCGGCTGTCTCTCCATGCCCCTTGGAGCCCCACTTTAGGGCCAGGGTTGCTGTGGCTCAACCTGACTGGAAGAATGCTTCTCAGTCAGCTCCCTGCCTCAAACCCAGGAGGAAATCTGGGTCCCCGAGGGTGACCCCACTCGCTAGGTGTCAACTCTTCTGGTTACCACCGCCCCCCTTTGCCTGTTTCTCTTTCCTATAGGACTTCCTCTAGCTTTATTGTTTTAAGTTGGTGGTTGGGCCAACAGCCAGCTTGAATTTCACCCCTTGCGGCCTCCGGCCCACCCTTCCTCTAGTTGGAATCCTCTAGTGTATTGCTGCTCTAGGCCCAGGGCGGACCCTGGGGGTAAGGCTGGGGAAGGGAGCTTGTCGCTCTGGAGAAAAAAAGAGCAAAGAACCCCTCTGTGCCTCTCTCTCTCTCTCCCCCTCCCCCCCCCAACTCCTTATCCTCTTAGGGCTACAAACAACCCACTGGGCTTTTCTGCTACACTGGCAACTGAGTTTGTGGGTTTATTTGGGAGCCGTAGGGGGCTTGCAATGGGGCAAGGAGAGTATTTGTTTCCCATTGCTTTTGAAAAAAAAAAAAGAGCTCTGGCCGCTCACAGGCCGCCCGAGACCCTCCTGCTCCCTCCCTGTGCAGAGCGGCACCTCATTCTTCCCTTCGCTCCTCCTCTCCCCCTCAGGGGCTGAGGTGAAGCCCGGGGTGACTGGAGCCCCTGACATTTTTCCTCTGACATCTTTGAACTTTGCAGTCTTTGCTGTCTTAAGCATTTTTCCTTGGGCTTCCCCAAAGCCATGGCTTGGGGTCAGGCTTGAGGGAGAGAGACCCCTCTTAAATAACCCCTCAGGAGCACACGGTGAAGCCAGGGAGCCTTTGTGTTGGTGCCAGTCCTGAGCAAGGCAGGAGCATGTGGATGGGGTGCCAATCTTCCGGAACTCAGGCCTCCAGGTCTCTCTCCAAAGCCAGGACTTCCTCCCCGGTGCTTGGTCATTCACGAGGCCTTGCGTACCGTAGGCCTCCAAGGCTGCTCTTGAGAGTGAGAGGACAGGCTTTCTGGCTCCTCTGGGTTGGAGCTGCCGGTGAACACCTTTCCCCTTGTGGCTTCAGACACCTAGACAGGGTCCCATTCAGCCCTCTCCTGGTTCCAGCAGAGACTGGAGACTGGGTGGGCAGAGACCTGGCTTGCACAAACTAGACCGTAACCCTTTTGCTTCAGTCTTGGCCCTGGGCCTCATGCTGACCCCACTTGCTTGTGGACACCCCCCTGGATGCAGAGCTGGGTCTACCCACACTCGGTTGGGACGCTTCCTGAAGAACAGGTCCACAGCCGACCACCCCCTTTGCTTAGCAGCCACGTCCCATGGCCCCCACGCCATGGGACGTCACTCACCCACCCACCCTCAGGCATCCTCTAAAGGGACAGGGATCTGGAGGCTTCACACCCATCACAGCTTCCTTCCCAGGCCCACCCAGCCAGTCCCTGCTTGAGAGATGGGGCTTGGGGAGGTGTGGGCCCAGAGGTCAGACTACTTCCCTCTTAGCCAGGGTGAATACAGATCCTTCTTGACTCCTTGGGGTTAACTAACAGAGAGGTGGAACTAAAGGGGGACAGGTCATTGAGAAACAAGGGGTGACGGTGCATCCAGCTCCGGTATGTCCCCGTGCCTGCCTCCCACTTCCATCTTCTCACAGGCACGCTCAGACATGGTGTTCTGAGGTCCTCTAGGCTGCCCCATTCCCCAAGTGTGATTACATGTGTCCTAGTCACACTGGGTTCCAGCCCTGCCTGGGTGGACCCAGGTCTGAGCCCTGCAAGGCAGCCCTGAACAGAGCACCAGGGCTGGACTGTGGCCCTGGGCTGCCATGGGCCTGGTGGGTGGGCAGAGGCTAGATCCAGGGCCTCAGCCCCGAACGCCAGCATGCCTCCCCCCGACCCCCCCACTGCCCCTGCCTCTGTTCCATCCCCTCCCCCCCAGCCCAGCCTCTGCCAGGCTTCTGAGGAACATTGTTGTCAATATTATTATTACAGCCCCTTCAGGAACAAGTACTAAGCCCTCCAGTGATTTATTTAGCGTGTGACCTTATTGATTAGGGCCAGCTTTCCATGGTGGTGGGGGAGGCCATGCCTGGGCCTCCAGGAATCTCTGGTCTGGAAGGGGACAGCTGCCTTTAGGGAGCCTCTAGGCAGACCCCGAAGACGTGGCCTTCCCGTTCCCTGCCCTGAGGGAGGCCCTATTGACTGGGGAGGGGGCAGCCTCTGTCCCAGGGAAAGCAGCAATCCTGGGCTGGGGCAGTTCCACTCCAGGGAGACTGAGCAGAGACCCCAGCAGCCACCAAGCTTCTAAGGTGGGGCCTGGGTATGTTGGCAACAGTGCAGTGGGGCTCTGGATGTGGGTGGGTCTAGACCCCACTTCCCTGTTCCAGCCTTTCTGCTGTCTAAAGACAAGGTTTGGGGAGTGGCAGAAGTGGCAGCAGTGGTGTGTTGGGGTGGGGGTGGGGGGACCATAAAAATGCTAAAATGCAGTCCAGGGACCTGGGTGAGCTCTGGACTTGTTTCCAAGAGTGGGGGCCACTTGACTCAGGCAAGCATCCCTTCAGGGACCCCACGGCAATTCTCCCCTTAGTGAACCCAGTGACCCTGTGCCTCCTCATACACAGGAACACTGAGGTCTTGGTGACTTTATAATGCCTAAGTTACAATGCAGCATCCTGAGGGTACTTCCAGCTCCTACTTGGGACTGAGACTCTCCTTTCCTGGACTAGGCAAAGGTCCTGTGCTGAGAAGGGAAAGGAGTCAGGGGGAAGCGGTCTCACCAGGCCGTGGCAAGGTGTGTGTGTGTGGAGGGGGGGAGTTGGAAGTTGGGGGTGAGGTGGGAGGGCACCTCACCCCCACAAGGCCACTTTGTCTCCAGCACTGTGGCTATTTCCTTCCCCAACGGGGGGGGGGCGGTGAGGACGGGGTGGGGTGGGGACAGTGTCACCTGTTTGCCAATAGTACCAGTTTCCAGGGGTGACCTTGCTCATACAGCCCAGGAGCAGGTTGATGGGGGGCCCTGGAACAGCAAGGCCTCAGCCTGTTCCCTCCTTGTCCCCCAGGATAGGTTCTAATGGCGTCCCAACCACACCAAATTCAGGGAGCTTGGTAGTTGAAAAGTTGGGGCTCGTGTGCGACTGAGTAACTGTAGAGGGGCCTGGGCAGCCACAGGGTGGGCAGAGGTACAGTCTGCCCGTGACAGTCCCCCCCTGCCACAGGAATTTAAGCAGGAGGCTGCCCTTCTGACTGGGCCTGACCTGAATGCCTCATCACTCGGGGCTTTGATGGGTCCCCTCCACAGCTTTGACTTCTGAGTCGGCGGCCTGGGTCCCTGGGAGACCCGTAACAGAGTTGGAAGGAGTTTAGAGGTCATTTCTTATCTGGGGTGCAGTCAGGAAGCATAGAATACCCTAGGTATCAGGGATGGTCAAAAGGAGGTAAGATGCAGCAACATGTGAGGTAGGTGTCCTAGAGATGGCAAGTCTGTGCAGTACCCTCATCCCATGGGCTTAAAAGAGGACTCAGAAGTAGGGTCCCCCTGCCCCATGTCTACAGCGTTAGACTCATGTGACATTCTCCTAACCTCTACACCACAAGACCCAAATGTCGGGCTCTCTGGAACCCCCTATTGCCCTCCACCCAAGAGTCATGGGGCCCTGAGGGACCCTGCCCTGTCATGAAGTCCACCTATCTCCTGTCCCTAGGGCTGCTTTAGAAGATGACTACGTGGAAGGACTTTCTCTCCAGCCCCAACGTGCTGCTGTCTTTCCTCTTGTCCTTTTTTATGACTAATAAAAGGGACTGTAAAATTGTGCGTGTACAAAGCACACCCTGTAAATGGGTCTGGGTAATAATGACATCTTCAGCGGGCTTCTCGGTCAGGCGTGTCGGGGGAACAGGGAGCCTGCCCTGGGCTCTGCGGCATCTGGCCTACCCAGAGACAGAGGGCTGGGCCTGGGTGTACCCCACTGCACCCTTCCCTCTATCGGACAGGGCTCATGAGAAGGAAACTTCTGTGCAAGGTCACCGCCCCCAGGCCCTCACCCACACTGCTGCGTTTGGGACAGTGCCAATCTCTTGAGGGACAGTAAGGTAGACTGTAGTCCTGGGCCTTTTTCCCCTTCTAATGCGCCCTTGAGCCCAGAGACTCAGTTTCCCCAGCTGACTCTATTGATCTGCAGGACTGGGGAAGCTTGGAGTCACAGTCCACACACCTTTCTCTCTCCGCCCCACAGGTGCAGGTGGCAGAGCCTCATGCTCTCCCCCACACGCTGCCATGCCAGGGCGGGGTGTCGGCCCTGGGGGCCACAGAGGGAGGCGTGGGAGGCAGAGGCCTGGACTGGATGGTGAGCCGTGACAGTCTCCTTGCAAAGCTCCCAGGAAGGCTGTGGGGATTAACTCCTGTTTTCGTCCCTCCCAGACAAGCTCCATCTCGCAGAAGGTGGCCCCAGGAGGACCCCCATCACCTTTTAAGGTTAATTTCCTATTAAGAGTCTTCTGTTTGGAGAATGCCTGATGGAATGTACTGTTGGCTAATCCCACCCAGCAGAGTCAGCAGGCGCCGGCCCTGTGCAGCAAGAGTGACGGGAAGAAGGGACCGCCTGAGGCGGTGCCCTGTGAGGGACTTTTATGGAGCGTTCTGTATCCTGATGCATCCGTGATGGGGCAGAAGGCCTCCGGTGTGTCAGATCTCCTGTCCTTGTTTAAATAGACAGAATTGTTTCCTCTTAGCAAAATTCTTGGGAAACACTGCCAGTGACTGTGTTTCATATCAGGACCCAACCCCAGCCATTCTGCAGAATGGGGACGCTAAAACAAGCAGCTCTCAAAGGAAAGGGGCCCCATTTGTCTGTCTGCTAATTACCATGGTGTAAAGGTTCCTTCCACAACCACCTTTCAAGTTGCCTCAGCCTTGGTGAATTCAAGATAGGCAGAGAATAGGCCATCCATCAGGGCCTGTGCCACATCAGGGCCCACAGGAGTGGGTGAAGCCCAGGAGGTCCACAACGGGACCACAGGACTCTGTTGTCACATGGGGCGCAAGGCCAGGCTCTTTGCTGCCTCCTCACCCAGGTTCCTTTGATTCTTGCACCTGTCCTGGGTGACTTCTCCCAGGTGGCCCATGGCCACCCTCACCAATAGCAAGAATACACCCTGAAGGAGTACCAACTAGGAATGGGAGTCTGGGAATCTGGGGATTCATACTTTCAGTAGACCGTAGGCACCGGCTGCTATGGTCCTCTGCACCTTTGTGACACATGCTAAAGGTTGCTTTGCGTGGTGGGACAGAGGTAGGGAGAGCAGGGATGCAGGACCTCCACTGAAGGGGGAGGCCGCTCTGAGCTGGGGTGCTGGGAAGAAGGGGCAGGCCCAACACCCAGGTCGGCAGTCTTCCCAGCTCTGCTGGCCCCCTCCTCTCCTTCCTGCCGCCCCCACACCCGGCTTTCATCACCTCACACCCGGGCTATTGCTGAAACCCTGCCTACCCTGCCCCCAGCTCCAGGTTCTGCACACAGTAGGCCCCCTCTGCACACTGAAGTTTTTAGGGCAGCAGGGGCCTAGGACTGCACACACTGCTGCTGTCTGCTCACAGCAACATGTCCTAGTGTGAGTCCCCAACTACTGCACAGGAGGATGCCCCTACTCCCTGCTCTGTGAGTTTAAGGAGAATCACAGGGAACAGTGCCAGGCTAGGAGCCTGCAGGCCCAGGGGTCTCTGTTGACTAACCCCTAGCAGGAGGCCCCAGTTTGAGCAATCTGTTTTGTTTACGTTGTTTTGTTTTTGTTTTTGTTTTTGAGACAGAATCTTAAGTAGCTTAGGCTGGCCTCAAATTTGCTATGTAGCCAAGGATGGCCTTGAACCTCTGATCCTCTAGAGTCTGGGCACCACAAGGCAGAGGAAACCAGTATGTTGGTAAGGTACCACGGAGGGTGGCTGTGGGCTTAGGAGGAGATTCTGTTCAAAAGGCTGACCTGTGGGACTCGTGACCCACTGGCCACCTGGGACCACTTAGGGCACCAGCTGGATGCTTCTGTTCAAACCAACACCCAAGAGAGATGCCTCCTGTGATGAGAATGTTCCAGACCATCACTGGCCAGCCAGGAGCCCAGCTCCATAGCCCCTGATGAATGGCTAATTTGATGCAAATAGCTGGGTAGAGGTTAGGGCTTTGGACCACAGAGCTGCGGCGCCATTGCAGGAATGGTCAGGGGAGTGGTCTGGTCCCAATGGGCTTCACTTTGCTCTGCGTTCTGGGATTGATGGATAAAATGTAGGATGCCGGCTAGATCTGGATTTCAGGTTCACACCAAGGGTTTCAGTATGAGCTATGCTGCACAGTGGCTGGACCAGTCCTGGGCACGCACAGCATCTGTGGTCTAGGACCATTCTTCTTTGCCCAGTGTCCAGTGTGGTACAGAGAAGCCAAGAGGATGGGTACCCTGCCCTAAACAGCTGTGTCCTTGGTTTGAAACGTGTGTTTTCCAGGCATCTTGCATTTTATTAATGAATTTGTTTGCCATGCTGGGTGCAGTTGATTCACTAACTCTCCAGGACAGCCATTGTTAAGACCAGCCGCAAGGTGGGCAGTAGACATGGTTAATCAAAAGCCACCATCAGGCCTCTGGTGATCTTGAGGACAAATGGAGTCACGCCTGAGTCCACGGGCAGCAGCAGGTCTGCCTGCCCAGGCTGCCTGAGCCTACACTGTGCCCTGGCCCTTCAGAAGAGGGGTGCCTTCTGCTCTGAGCAAGCCTGAAAAGGGAAGGCTGCCTCAGGAGCACCCCATTTCTGCCCTGCCTCCCTCCCCTCCAGCAGCCATCAAAGTCGGGGAGCAATGCAGGGGCTGTGTCCCACCATGCAGTGGAAGGCCTGCTCAGGGGGCCAGGCCCCTTGACATTTCTCAAACATCCCACTCAGCAGGGCTGACAGGTGGAGGGACCTTTGGGCAAGTATCTAAACAAGATCCAGTTTCGGGTCTTGCTCTATGTTCCCCCCGGCTCCAGGGACCCCATGCTACCCAGCTCTCCTTCCATCTGAGAACACCAGGGAAGTGGCCCATCGTATTCCGCTGGGGACACGTGAGGAGAGAGGGATTCAAGGGGGTGATGAAGTCCAAACGTTCGTTCCTTCTTTCTGCCCACAAGGCTGGATATCAGTGAAGAACTATGCTTGGGAGTCTGTGGTCTTTGTGTACCTGTGTGCACAGGTGTGCTTTCAGGGGGAAGAGAGGGATAGGGCCAGAGAGCCTTGGAGGCAAGGCCAGTGCCCAGCGGATACCACCTGCCCACCTGCCACTCTTCCCACCAGGGGAGAGCAGTTCCATAGGATCTGAGAGCAGACCTGGGTTTGACAGCAAGGCTAGCCTCAGTCCTCTCCTCCGCTTGACCTGGGCAAGGCTAGCCTCAGTCCTCTCCTCTGCTGGAGGCAAAAAATGGGCTGCCATGAATATTCAGCTGCTGGGGAACTCTCCTGGACACAAGACACAGCTGGGGCACTGACCTGGCCTGGAACACAGGGGGACTTCATGAGGACCTCTTGGGAATACCTCAAGCAGTTTGGATGCTGAGGGTCTTATGAACCCAGGCTGGCTGACCCATCCCCCTGGGAAACTTTGGGGCCTTGACCTGGCTAGTTGGCTGTGGGCAGTCCCTGGCTGCAAGCTGTCCACTCCACCTTCATCTCCTGACATCTCCCAGTCCCCCAGTTCCCCAGTTCCCCAGCCTCCCAGCCCCCAGCCCCTGCCCAGCCGTCTGGCCAGATTGAGGAGTCTGTGTCTCGCCTGCAGTGGGGTGGGGGAGAGGATTCCTAAGCTTCACGTCTGAGGCCCTGTGTGATTTTGCACATGGAGACCGTGTTCGGTTACATTTAATAGAGGACAGGAGAATTTCTTCTCAAACCACCTCATTGGCTCCAAACCAAGTACGGGAAAGCAAAGCGAACATCAATCTCCCCCTTTAAAACAAGTTTTCTTTCTTTCTTTCTTTTTTTTTTTTTTCAAAGGGAAAAATTCCAGGCGCCATCTTTCCGCATGTGCCTTCCAGACAGGGACCCCTCCCCGAGCCAGGCTGAGCTTCCAGAGCCACGGGGCAGACAGGCCCTGGCACCTATGTGGGCTGCCGCCTACCTTACAGAGTACACTTGGTCGTGAGCTACAGACGCACCCCAGAATTATTCTCATGGAACAGGGAGTCTGTGCGGCTATGTGGAACTCACCTTCCATGTCCAGGCCTCTGCAGGAGTTGACAGATGGGGTGGGGGAACAGTGCAGGTGACCTGAGGGAAGGGACAGAGAGGCAGGCAGAGGCCACCTTGCAGGAGTGTAGTACACCCCAAAGTGCTCCATTCAGACTTGAGGTGCCTGTCCAGGACTTGGAGCTCCTCTCTTCCGCTGTCTCCTTCCTGGCCAATGGAAGGCCGTGCCTTACTGCACCATCCTTCCTAATCTCCCCACCCATTTCCTAGTTCATGAGGTGTTCAGGGGTACTAGAATGTGTCTGTTGATCGATGAATGTGTTCCACACAGAAGAAATTACTTCTCCCGATAGACAACCAGGCCAGTGTAATCAGCACCCCTGAAGGAGGGGTTGGAAGTCTCAGTTCTGTCCAGCCCTATTACAGGCACAGCCTCTGGCAGGAGAGGGAAACCAGCAGCTGCCTTTGCTCAGGTCTCTGGCCTCCCAGTTTTGAGGTGGCAAGATGTATCTGTCTCTTGGGGCTGGCCCATGAGTGGTTAGCACCAGTGCCTCCAAAGCAGTCAGCCACTGTGTGATGGGGACAGTGGCCTCCCTGACCTGTAGACGCTGTCCACCAACTCAGCCTGCCCCACTGAACCTCTTGCTCTGAGGTATGGGAAGGAAACCCAGCCGTTCTAAGGAGGCTCCTCTGTAGGGTGGAGACTCAGAAAGGCCACAAAGAGGCCATGTGTGCAGAAAACTTCCATGTGGACAACTGCCAAGGGCCAGGTGTCCCTGAGGAACAGGTGATGCTGTGCATCACAGTCTCCTACTTCAACCCAGCCCTTGCCAACAGATGGGCACAAATGACCACAACACTGGGGGCGGGGAGCCTCCGAGAGACCCTAAGGAGACCCCCAGAACCTTTCTTCCCTTCCAACTCGTGTCCAGCCTCCTGGCTCCTGAGACCACCTTCCTGATCCCAAGTGGATGCTGAAGAGGCAGGGTGCCAGTGGATGGGGTCCTGGCCTCTCCATTAGGGAGACTGTGCTGGGACGGTGTGCAGGGGCTCCCGAACACTGGCCCCGAGCCTTAGCTGGCAAGTGGCTTCAGGAGGGTCCCCGGCAGACACAAACAGCGCCCACCCAAGGACATCACCACTTTTGCTGAGAGGACTGGCCAAAGACCAGGTGCTAGTTTGTGCAGCACTCCGTCACACAGGTGCCTGCCAAGTGGCTGCCAGGTGACAGTCCAGGAGAGGCCTGCAGGGTCAAAAAGGAAGATTGAACTCCGATCTAGGCCACAGGCTTGGGTTCCAAAAGAATGGATAGTGGGGATGGGCACAGGGCTGGACCCTTCAGCTGAGGTGGGGGTCTCTTGAGTAGGGCTCACCTAGGAGGATGGGTGTGTGCTGCATAGCCTCTACCCTGGGCCAGAGCCAGTGGGGCCATCCCTCCTCTTTACTCAATGCATGGGGAAACCGAGTGCACAGTGCAGGGTGTACAGAGGGGCCGAGCTTGGACTTTGAGAACACTTGGCTGTGGTAGAGTCTAAGGTGAGGGTTTAGTCTTTATTTCTCCCTGGGCTCTGAGCGTGGGCGCCCTGGGTACATGGTTAGCGCTGACGTTGAGCCTCTGTCCCACCCCGACTTTCCCTGCATAGTTCAGAACCCTCGGCCAGGTCGTGGGTGCCTCCACCGGGAGTGGAGAAGGAGGCTGGGGGGAGGGACAGGCCGGCTCCCAGGCAAGTTCTGCCAAGTGTTCCAGGAAGCGGCCTTTGGAAGAAGCCAAGTAGCACAGAGCCGGTTCCCCAGCTGCCCATCCCGGACCAAGGAAAGCAAACACGGGAAGCGGGACGCAGTTGAAAGAAAGAAACTTCAAGTGAGGGTGCGCGAGGCCAGGGCCTCCAGGAAAGAAACATCACGCGCAAAACGTGGCTCAGGGCCGCTGCCCCCGCTGGGCCGCCCGCCGCACACATGTTCTTTCCATCCCCACAGCTGCTCCGGCCCCCTGCCCTGGGCTTTCTCCCCCAGCTCTCTACTGATCCAGGTCCACCGAGGACCCCAGGCGAAGGGAGAGGGACCGAGGCAGGCTGGCCAGGAGGGGTGGGGGCAGTGTAAGTGACCCACATAAGACTCTCCTGGGGCGCCCCTCCCTGCTGCCCCTCCAGGGAGGGGCTGCTGCCCTCGCCTGCCCTGGTGTCCCAGGAGGCCTGTTCAGGACACAAGGCACAGCTATTTCCAGCCTTGGAGCTCAGTGCTCTTCCCCGAGAGGTGGGGAATGCAGGCTTGGGAGC
>NW_008343206.1:1244600-1261758 GCF_000622305.1 Nannospalax galili | reverse complement strand
ATTTCCCGCCTTGGAGCCGATGGCTCTTCCCCGGGAGGGGGGGAATGCAGGCTTTGGGGCCAGGTGGGAAGGCTAGGTGCTGAGAGCCCCCCCCCCCCCCCCCCAAAAGAGCATGAGCTGCTGAGCTGACCAGAGTAAAAATGGCCTTCTTGGGTCTCCAAGCTCAGTCCTCCTTCCCTCTTTCCTAGTGTCCCCCCTAATCCCTACACCCCATGTACACAGGCTTGCGAGGGGAAGGACTGCCAGCTTCAATGGTGGACTTCTAGCTGTGCCCAGAGCCAGCGTTTGGGACCCCCTCCCTGGGAATACAGCAACCAGACAGCAGAGACCACCAAGCCTTCCGAGAGGCCAGGAAAGGCTGGCAGGCAAGATATGGGGGACACTAGTGAGAGTGGGTTTGGCAGCCTTTCACTTTCCCCACTCTGGACCCTCTTCCCACCCCAAGTCCTGCTTCACGGGGCTGGTGTCCCCATTGTCCCTTCCTGTCCAGCTGTCCTCTCCCTTCTCCACTGGTCCTGACAGGTGTGGCAATGGCAACCTCAGCTGCTGCGCCCACTTGGCCTAGGACCCACTGCCAACCTCGTCCCAGCTCTCAGTCCCCGCCCCCCCGCCAGGGCATGAGGACATTTGGGGAAGCTGTTGGCCTTATTGGGCTTGTTCACTGCAGAGCCACCTGTGCCACCGAGGGCAGGCCAGTCAGCACGGCCATATATGCAGGCATGCTAACCACGAGCTAGCAGCTATTCCCAGCTCCGGCCTGGATTTCCGTGCCCTTGTCCTAAAGAGGAAGAGGAATGTAGATACACTCCCCAACAGGCGCCAGGCAGGCGCCCTGAGACCCCAAAAAGGGGGCCAGGGCAGGGGGCAGAGAGGTCAGCTCAGGCCTGCCTGGCCCCCCTTTTCTGCTCATGAGCTCAGGCGGCAGTTTTGAGTCCCCCTCCATCCTAGGTCTCATTATAGCCTGGGGAAGCCCACCCCACCTCCAGCTGTCAGGGTGGGCCTGGCTGTGGCCCTCATCCCACCTCTTCCTGTCCCAGGGAAGCAGGGGACCTCAGTTCTGGATGAGTCCCCGGGTACCCACACGCTTCTGAAGGCCATTGCTCTGCTCTGCCCACCTGACTTTGGTGCCTGCATCACGCTGGGCCTGAGCTCACCAGGTCTTGAAATGACAAATGAAATCTCTCCTCACTTGCCAGCTAGTGGGTGTTAGGGCTGGTACAGGTTAAAACGGAGCCACAGAATGTTTTAGAGAGAGGCTGGTCCAGAATGGTAGGGCAGGGCAACCACACTTGTGAAGGCACTGCTGGGCAACGGGAGGGTATGGAATATACTGCCTGCTAGGACGTTCAATGTCTCTGTTCTCATCTCTCTCTGACTGGGGGTAGCCAGAGGAGTCTGTCCTGTTCTGTGGGCACTTCTCCAACAGTCCCAGGCAGAGGTGGGCAGGGAGCTATCAGGCTGTCCCCATTCCATCCCAAGATGTGATGACCAGGGGAAGCCAGATGCAGCATGCCAACCTGACCACCTTCTCTGTCCGCTCCTGAGCTTCTAGAAACATCTGAGCTCATTGGAGGGCCAGGTTCCCCAGGATGACACCCTGGCTGGTGCTTCTTACCACTAGAGTTTCCAGAAAACTGACCACAGATGGTCTCTGCTCCTTCTGGGGAACTGGGTGAAACAGACCCTCCTAGAGTAGAGGGAGCCAAACCACTATGGACCAAGGCTCTGGGGCACCAAGCAGGTGGGAGCCTGGGTACTCTGGAGACAAATGACTTGGACCGTAGCATGAGGACCCAAAACAGACCCAGGGCCACTCAGCCCAAGCCATCCCTACATGGGTACTCAGAGAACTTCACACCTGGTCATGTCCACCTGCCTCCCCACAGTGAGAACAAGGGACCAGTTGACATCCCCAAACCAGTGAGCTCTGCCTGCTGTGGTGGTGACCATCGGGGCCAACCAGCCCAGCCAAGCTAGTAGAGTCAGCTCAGCCTCAAGGTTCTGCCATTTCCATGTGACCACATGCCTGGAGCTGTGGAAAGGATGTCCTCTGACAACGCTGAGCTGCAGCCTGGAGGGGGTCTGGGAGCTGGATGGAGGATGTTGCGTGCAGAAGGCCTTTGGAGGGAAGAGCCAAGTTCAGGTGGAGAACTGTGCCCACAGGGAGCTTGCAGTCTCTCAGGGCAGACACCAGGTTCCAGTAAGCATGGAAGGACCAGGGTTACAAAATGGGAGCCGGCCCTTCTTGGGGAAAGACTTAGGTTTGGGGTCCAGCACTCTATCTAAGAGGAGGCTTTGAATAACCAGTCTTAATTCCTCTCCACAAAGCCAGGAGAGTGGCCTAGGGTCTCGGGTATTCAGGGCCCAGACCCGAGACCCTCATGCCTGGACTTCAGCCTCAGTTTTCAGCTCCACTGTCACTAACCCAGGTCCTGCTCAGAGACAGTCAGTGCTGGTCACGCCTTCAGGGAGGGTGCATTTCCAGTGGCTAGGCATTCTGGGATTTCTAGGAGCTCCCAGGCACCATCTTTCTGTTCAGGGCAAGAAAGTTCAGATTTGAGATCCCCCAACCCCACCCCTGCACACTTGCCAGATCCTTCCAGGATCTCCATTAACCTCCACTGCCTCGTCCATTATGCCAGGTCAAGTATGTGGGCGTGTCCAAACTATGGTGCAGAATCCTGGGACAGAGCTGGTAGCCTGCCTGGTGCAGATAAGTCCCAGGTGGATGGAGGTAGGCAGAAGAGAGGTACGGACCTAGCATCCTACCTACAGGATGCAGTCAGCCACCCGGCTGCCTGAGCTCCTGTGGGTCCCGGGAACCCAGGGATGCCTGCTGCCCACTGGCCCTGGTCAGGAAATGAATGCTCTGCCGAAGGCACCCGGGCTGAGTGCCTGCCCTGGCGGCTGCTGAAATAGCCCACTGTGTCAGCAATGAATCCCAAACAGGGCACACTGTGCCCGTGTCTGCTCCAGATGTGTGCCCACAAAGCCTTGTCAATGAGACCTCATTGGAAACATACAGGAGGCTGGGTGTGTTGGACAGGGGCCTTGAGAAGCCCACAGAATGGCTTGTGTTCTGACTGCTGTGTGTACAGGGACACCTCTCTTCTACCGTCTTTTTCTTGGGGCTCTGTCTGCATCTCAAAGTGCAGGGTTGATATAGGGAGTTTGGTTCTGGAAAGAGGGTCTTGGGAGTCCGGGTGGGCAGTAAATGCTGGCAATGGATGGTGAAGGAGCTCAGGCCAAGGGATGGCTGGGTGGGTTGGCGGCGGGGTTGTGGAGCCCGGGCCAAGGCAACGGAGTGGGAGGGTGGGCCAGGGCTCAGGATGATAAATGGCTTCCCTTGGAGCTGGGCAGCTCTGCCAGGGTCTTGGGCTTTGGAATTCAGTCTTGTTGACCCTGAGGCCTGATGGGGGCCCTTTGGAACAGGGCAGCTTTGTTGACAGACAAGGTGGTGATTTAGGGGGTGGTGGTGGTGGGTTTGTACGTGCAGAACTGGCACTGGGGGCACAGGAGGTTTCCAGAAGGCTTGCCAGCCCAGGACGGGAAGCCCAGCTCTAGGTAACAAACGAGTACTAGGTTTGGAGCCCGGGGTCCCAACAACTACAGGGGTCTGGGCATACAGTGGAGCCCAGGCCCTTGTGTGGAAGGCCAGTTAACAGAGCTTTGCCCTGACCCTGCAGAAAGAAGGGTCCTGCCTGCAGGGTGAAGGTTAACCAGGTGGCTCTTCTTGATGGCTTTCCTGTGCACAGAGCCTTCACCAACCCCAATCCTCAAAACCAGAGGGGCCCCCACTCTGCTCCACCCTGCTCTGCCAAGCAGGGGTTACTCCTACCTCTGGGGGCATCCTAGCCACCAAGGGTTCCTTACCCTAACCCCAATTCCTCAGCCCCCACCGAATCCCCAGTCTTCATGGCCAAGCCCATTGTGTTTGGAAGGTTCTTTGAACCACACCCAGGGGAAGCTGAGACAGGTTGTGTCTTCCTCAGCATATTCAAGGTGAGGCGTTCCCCTTTCCCACCTCCTCCAGGATTCCTCCTGGTCTCTCTGGCTCTGGGACAGATCTTACATGGGCCTCTCTGCCACCAGAGGAAGCTGCCCTCTTCCTGGTCCAGCAATACAAAGGATCCAAGTAGCCCATGTAATTGTTCCCACTGCTTTAGCCAAGGGTCTCTATGGTTTCTCCCTCCTGACCAGCACCAGGCCTCAGAACCCTGGGCTTCATAGACACAAGGGTACACAGACCCATTGGGCTGCTGGTAGCTTGGGTGAACTGTGGAACCCCTTTGTCAGGACCTATGACCCTCCTAGGGGCTCTGGTTTCCACTAAGCTCCACACAGGGCCCTTGGAAACAGAGAGGAAGGAGGCCTGGTCTTGGGCAGCCGCAGCGGTTTGGGTAGGCTGGCCGCCTGTGCCTTTGGCTCCATGGGACCCTTCGCACTGCTGGGCTGGGAGGAAGCAGGCTGGGCCTGCCACGGAGCCTCTTGGACCTCACAGGGCCTGCGGCTCTCTAATTGCTCTTTCTAAGAAATCCCTCAAAGTCTTTTTTGCAGGAAGGGAAGGTCTAGGAAGAGTGGGCCAGGGGCCTCTTCCAGGCCACTGGTGTGTGAACAGGTTTGTTTTGGGGAACACAGAGATGTTTTCGGCTTGGCACAGGCTTCAGTAGCTATCTGCCTCAGAAATGTGTTTCCTGGGACCCTGAATTTTGGCTTTGGGCACCAGACACCCCAAACCCCAAACCCTTCTCCCCGCCCCCAACTTGCTAGACCCGCCCAGTCTGAGTGGGCCACAGGGCTGGAGCAGCCCCACCCGGATTAAGGAAGAGGAAAAAATGACGGTGGGTGGGCGGGAGGGAGACGGAATCGCCACATGTCCATGATGCCCACCCACACGTGTTTACCCACCAGAGCCTCACCGGCCTGCAGGGCCAGTGGAAAGCATGAGTTGGGCTGAGCAGAGCCGCCCCATCCCAGCCTGGGGCAGGCTGGAGCCCTGGAGCTTGCCCACAGGGTGCTGATGGGCTCAGCAGTCTGTGTGTGGCCTCAGGGAGGGCAGGGTAGTGCCAAGGCCTGTGCAGGGTGGAGGGGCTGGGCTTGGAGCTTTGGGGAGCTCCAGGAGACTAAGGGGGCGACTCTGGCCATACCTTGCAGTATGTACCTTGTACCCCTGGTCTGGGACCTCTTCAGTCATGGGATGATTGAGACATAAGGTCCTATCGGGGATGTTCTCCCTCCTGTGGACCACCCAGAGACCCCGCCTGCCATCTTGCCCCCTCTTTGACCTGTACTTTCCAGGAGTTTTCCCCACCCTGTGGCCTCCATCCCTCTACCGATGCAGTCAGAGCCCAGATGTCCCTGGCAGAGACAGGCATCCTGGTTCCCAGTGGGCCCAGGTTTCCTTCTTCACTCACTGGTCCTGTCTTGTGGGAGCCTCCCTGGGGGTCATGGATGGGAGGTGATGCATGGTCTGGGGACCGCAGGAGTGGTGTGGGGCATGCCCACTTCCTGGGGCTTGCAGAGATCTTTGGGAGGGGGCTGACAGAACACAAGGGACCTGGTACCATGGACGTATTGAGATGGCGACTCAGATGTCTTTGTGAAGGTCAATAAGTAAAGGGACTCCTTAAGAAGGCCACTGAGTAAAGGAGGAGATGCGAAGGTCTTGAAGGTTGCAGGGAAGCGGGATGAGTCAGGGTGGTTGGAGGAGAGAAGACTGTGCTGTGGAGAGTTCCCACACCAGCCACCTTACCATCCTCTGCTCTCCAGGCCTGTAGAGAATGGTGTTCTGGCCACAGAAGCCCTTGACGGTACAGAGTAGGAGCTAGGGTGGCCTGAGAACCACTGTCCTCCTACTTGGGACTCTGACTTGAGGTCCCAGGCCCTATGATGACTTAGTCCCCCAGTCTCAGGGGTACCCTATGCCTGGAAGACCACCATAGGATGGAGGCTAGGTACTCAGGGCTTCCAGCCAGGACCTGGTTTAGGGACTTCCTCAGGTAAGCATTACCCCACCACCACCCAGAGACCCCGTATCATTCCTATTGGAGCCCATCTAAAATTGCCCCAAGTTCTGAAGGAAGCTCCTAGAAGTCACACCCAGGCCTCCCAGAGCAGGAAGAGCTTTGTCTAAGGTAGAGAAAGCTGCCTGATAGAGGAAGCTTCCAGTCAGAGGGTGACTGAGTTACTTAGCACCTCAGGGTCACTGAAGAAAGGACTGTACAGGCATTGGAGGAACTTTGAGCTCCAGCCCAGGCCAGGGCCCCTCCTGACCAGGTTCAAGATCATCCTTGGCCTTCAGGATTTCCTCCCTCCAAGTCCAGAAGGCAAGGACCAGCTACATGGACAGACCGAGGTCCTCTTTGCCCAACTCGAGCCCCTATTACTGGTGGCTCTGGCAGGGAGTGGCTGGCAGGATCTAGAACTGAGGTTCTGGAGTGACTTGGCAGGTAAGAGTGTAGGTAAGGCCGTGGCTGTATGCCTGGTCCCAGGCCACTGTGACCACGGGAAGGTGCCCCCCCAAGCCCTGGGGTCCCGATGGATCCTTCCTCTGGTGAGTGGCCACCCGGTGACTTGGAGCCAACCCTTAGACAGTGTGTGCTGCCCAGGCAGGAACGAGCCCCACCCCAGGTTTCTGTCAAGATGTTTACCTTTGCCTGATTTGGGGACGCTGGGGATGAACCAGGGCTCCTGGTATGCTAGGAAAGTGATCACTAAGGAGCTACACCGCACCAGTGAGATAAGTATGCTGTGAGTATGCCATCCTACCCGAGTGGAACACCCCAGGAAGACAGGCACATCCAGAACCATGTCCCCCAGGGAAGCCTGGCCTTCAAGACCATGTATATTTTGCAGCTATGTTGGGGTCCAGGGCAGTGGGGGACCAGGGGCAGATGGGGATGTACTGGATTCAGCAGGTGCTACAGCCCTAGCACAAAACCTAACAGTAATCCTAGCCCTAAACCTAACTGTAACCAGAACCCTTAACCTAACCCTTATCCTAAACATAGCCCTAGCCCTAATCCAAATCTTAACCTTAACCCTAACTCTAACCATAAACCTAACCCTAACCCTAACCCTATCCTAACCTTAGCTGTAGCCTAGCCCTAACCCTAACCCTAAACATAACCCTATCAGTATCCCCAACACTAGTGCTAAACCTAGCACTATCCCTGAACCTAACCCTAACTATAAGCATAATCCTACCTCTAAACTTAACTGTAATAACCATAGCCTTAGCACTAAACCAAATCCTAACCTTATCACTAACCCTAACTTTAAACATAACCCTAGACCTAACCCTAACCCTAAAGCTAGCATATCCCTAAAACTAACCCTAACCCTAAACATACACCTAGCTCTAACCCTAACCCTAAGCCTCTTACTGTAGCCCTAGACCTTAACCTAACCCTACAACTAACCCTAAACCTAACTCTCACCCTAGCCCTAAACCTAGCCCAAACCCTAATCCTAATCATAACCCTGAAAATAACACTATACCTAAGCCAAACCCTAATATTAACCTTGACCAGGGTCATGTGGGGGGTCTGCATTCTTAGGGAGAGGCATCCTGGCCCCAGTCCTAGAGGGACTGCCCAGGTGGGCTCACTATTCTTTTCCTTTCTGATCCTGTGTCCTGTGGAAGCCTCCCCAGGGCCATGGTGGGAAGGTGGTATGCATGGGCAGGGATCTGCAGGAGTGTCATGGAGCAAGTTTGTGAGAGGTGGCTGACAGGATAGGAGTGGCCCGCCATCATGAACACTCTGAGTGAGGTGGCTCAGGTGGTGGACGGATAGTATCCCAGAGTCCTTCCCTCTGGGACATTGATGCTTGCTGCCTCAGCTCTCCATGGGTCTTTGTATCTTCTGGGCTCTCTAAACCCACAGGTACCATCTCCTTCAAGAAGCTGGGTCACCTGGGCCAACAACAGCTTCCCTACCCAGGGACAGGGACTCACATGTGACCCTCCCGGGTGGACCCTAGCTTCTCCTCACACAGATGTCACACGGGTTAGCTGGGCTGGGCATCCAGCTTCCTGGCCATGGGAGCCTTTGCAAAGACCCAGGATCACCACAGAGCGGGTCTAAGGGGTGACGCTGAGGGACCCTCAGTTCCCCAACCAGGAGAGTGAGAAAAAGACCAGTTACTTGTGAATCCCAAAGGCAGAATGTCCTCTATGTCAGCAGGCCTCACTCTGGTGCATCATCATAGAAAAATAGGAGCCTAGTGCTGGACTCTGCAACTGCCGAGGGCGGCCCAGAGTGCTGCTTCAGGGCGTTCACTGTGCCGTGTAGAGGCTCATTCCTGGGTTGCTCTGTTTTGGTCAGTGTTTAGCACGGAGGGTGGAGCATGATCTCACAGGTGCCCAGAGGTTCTTGATGCCCTCTGTTTCCTCCTGTGCTAAGGGCATGACTCTGTCCCTCTGTTCAGTCTTTGCTTTCTGTCTGGGTTTGCACAGAGATGATTGCACCACTGGCCTTCCCGCTTTCTGCAACAGACTGGGGTATGTCAACACTGTCGGGTACCAGCGGCCTCGCTCACTAGACTGTGGCTGTGAGGGAGATGTAGCCACTGTCTTTGCCAGGTCCCCAAACACAGGCCTCAGGCAATCCTTCCCAGCATCCTTTCTATCCCAGCCCCCTGCTCAGCCTGGGCTGTCTGTCCAGCTCCAAGCTGCTCACAGCAGGGCAGGCAAACCTCAGCCTGACCCGGGATTCCAGGCTTGGGGCTGGCCGCTGGCTACAGAGATAAAGCAAGGAAGTCTCCCCCAGCCCTGGCCCCAGTCAGCCCCCTGCAGTGGACAGGCAAGGGAGAGGAAAGACCCCGGAGGCCTGTTTGCTGTCCCAGCTGGGCTGGCTGCACGGCCCCCTTCCTTTGTCCTGGCTCTGGCCCCATCAGATCTGAGAACTCGGACATCCTTCCATGGGGGCCATCGGTGCTCTGACCGGAGGGAGGAGGGCTGTGGAAGGACAGAGAGCTCCTCTCTTGACAGACGGTATAGCTTTCAACCCTGTCTCCTACTTGAGGACACCTGAGACAATGAGGGTTCCCGAGGGGGAGCCCCAGCCCTCCTCCATCTGCCTGAGGCTTGCCAACCTGAGCCCATGGTTTCCTTCAGTGGATAGCTTGGTCCTGGTGGGAGGACCATTTTATTTAGTCTCTTCCTCTTTGACAGTGATCAGCACCCCCATTCCAGGAGGGGACAGGGACAACCCCAACCGGGATACAGGGAGGCTTGTCTGTGCCCCCAGTCTTGCAGGATCCCTTCCACAAACACCTGAAGCCCTTGTATCCCTCATGGGGAACTTTGTCACTGTACCTCACTAGTCCAGGTGCCCAGGGTGTCTACCCAGTCATGGTCCTTTCTTCTACCTCTGCCTTCTAAGAAGCTTCTGGCTTCTTAGAATGACCTCCTGGCTGTGGGCCTCCAGGAGCTGTCCCTAGGCTCTTAGAGCCTGGAGAGTATGTCTTGCTCAGAGGGTGAGGGGTCTCTGAGCCAGCCAGGCAGGGGAGGAAGCCCAGGTGCCTTTTTCCAGCAGTCCCATGCCTCTGCTGTGGCCCTAAAACAGGGGCTGTCTTCAGCTGTGCTTAGTGACCCTAAAACACTTCAGTGAACGGGAGAGCCGAGGGTAGGGCTAGTGAGAGCCCAGGGACTCAGTGGAAGGCTGTTAAGAGGCCAGACTGGGGCTCCCTGGAATAGCTGGAATCTGCAGGAACCCAGAACCCGAGGGGTCCCAGGGGCTAAGACAGAGGGGGAGGGAGGTAGGGGTGGTGGGAGTCAGCGGCTCTTCTGCCCAGGCCCAGGGGCTGAACACATCCGGAAAGGCCTGATGCCTCCGGGGACCCTAGAGAATTAGAGGAGACGCTAGGGCCCGAATTTGAAGGCAGCAAGGAAAGGGCTGGGGGCGCTTCTCACCTGCACCCCCCAAGGAGCCCCACCTTCATGGCCAAATGGCTGTCATGCTGGCCTCTGACCTCACGGGGGCGCAAGAGACAACAAAATTTCAGCCAGTTTGGAGGGGAAGTCTGGCTGTGGCTAGAGCCTCCAGGGCTGAGCCTGCCTAAAGGGGCTCCCCCATCTCTGCCGAGCACTGCAGTCCCAGCTGCCACCCAGCTCCCCGCTCCCAGGCGGCTTCCTGATAGGCCTCTTCCTCTGCTGGCTCTCCCGGCCTCTAATCTCCCCCTAGCCCACTCCTGAATTCCTCCCCTCCCTCCTCCTTCCCACCTCCTCCCCTCTTCCTTCTCTCCCACCTCCCCCTTTTCCCCTTCCTGCTCCTGGGAGCAAGGCCTTGGGAGAGGATGCTGTTCTGTCTACCCTGGGCTAAGCACCCCTCCCCCTCAGACAGGCGGCTGCAGTCCCTCTATGCAGTTGCTGAGCTGCACGGCTGGCGGTGGGGGGCCACAGGGAAGAATGGTTGGGAGTCTAATGGCCCTAGGTGACAGGAGGCAGGACCAGCTCCAGGGAAGGCCTGGGAGAGGGCGTGGCTGGGAGACGCTGGGAGGGGACAGAGCTGGGCCAGGGCCCAGGATAGGAGCCCTGGACCAAGAACAGGGTGGTAAGACACCTGATATCAGAATGAGGCACAAATGAGATGGGGATAAGCAGGCTGGCAGGCTTCCAGGGAGGGATGTTTAGGGGAGACGGATGGGGGAGGGGAGGCCAAGATTAGGCAGGAGCAGTGTGGGGTACTGCTCCCAGGTCAGCAAGACACTAGCTTTGCTTGACTGCTGGCTCTTGAGAGGGGGCTTAGGGAAGCTATCCAGGCCCAGCCATCTCTGGAGTGTGGGGCTGGTGACCAGTGACTGGGGAGCCAGGAGCCAGGAGCTGCTTGGGAAGGTGGCGGTCTATCCTGGGCCTCATTCCTCCACGGAGAGTTGGAGGCACGCTCCCAGCCAGGCTTGTCTGTGGGGACAGCTCACTGCCACAGCTGTGTGTCCTTCCATAGGGTCCAGGCAGATGCCCCTTCCTCTGAGCACTGGCAGAGGTCTGGGCTGAGCTGACAGCCCCAAGGGGCCTCCCAGGGGGCTGCAAACATACTTGGTTGGGTGACAGCTGGCCAACACTGGGTGGGTGGACCAAAATGGAGGCAGGGAGGCCAGTAGGGGGAACTTGAGAGACCAGACAGGGTCACCACTGTCCATGAGCTATCACCCCTCTGTAAGGTGGGTGTGACAGGGAGAAACCGAGGCTGGAGAACTCTAGTGGCCGTCCCCGGGTCAGGCTTCACACCCAGGTCTATGATCACTTCCAGGTCATGTCCCCAAAGAAAAGAGGTATTCCCTGTCCTGCACATGCCCTCCCCTCCCAGGCCTCAGTTTCCCCCTTTGCTCTCAGCTCCTGACCAGCCGCTTATGAAATATGGTTTTGTTATCTCAGCACAGTTTGGAACTGAGATAACATCCCTGGGGCACAGGGGGGCAGAGGAGGGGTCATGCAGACACATGGGTGCCCCTGGGCTCCCCAAACCTCTTGCGGGGCTCTTCTTTGAAAGAGTGGGTCAGATCCAGCCTCAGCACAGCCCAGAGAAGCTAGGGGCCTCCAGGAGCCCCAGACTTCCTCTCCTGGGTCGGGGAGGGCTGCTGGGGTCTAGGGCTAGCATAGAAGCCCTAAAGCAGGATGAAAGACCTGGTGCCAAACCACGGAGCAGCTCGGGAACAGAAGGGCCCCATGGAGGGCCTGGCCAGCAGGTTCGGTGGGCTTCCCTGCTGGCTATGTGGCCTGGGGACAAAAGGGCCGCCATTTCTGTGGGAGAACTTTTGGCGTATCCGGTTTTTCTTGCCCTAACCTTTCTTCCTGGCTTGTGTTAAGGGCCGTCCCCACAGCCTTCACCTTTGCCTGGGAGCCAGGGTTTCCAGGAGCCCCAAACATTGGTTAACTCTAGCAAAGACAGCTGGAGGGGGCTTGAAACCCCTCACTGGGGCTGTGGGGGCAGGGGAGCAGCCGACACCTGCCCATGTCTATCACTTCATCCTTCACCCAGCCTGCTGAGCCCAGCAGGCAGCACGGTAGGGTGGACAGGAACAAGGCTTCCAGGGGTCTTTTTGTCCACTTAACTCCTTGAGGCTGGGGCTGGACCATGCCATGTATTGATGGGCTGGGTGGGACGCTGTGGGGAGGATCTGTGGGTTTGGATAGATTGGAGGAGGGGCTGGTGAAGGTCGGCCTGTTTGCTGTTTGCTAACTGGCCCACTTCAGACACTTTTTAAACTTCTTAAATGGACAAATCTTTGTCATTTCTGACAGGGTTCGGTTGTGGAAACATCCAGAGGCTCTTGAAGCCAGAAATGAGGAGGCCCAGAGGCCTTGGGTGGGGGGGGGGGACAGGGTCCAGTTCGGGGAGGTGAGCTATGAAGATGGATGGGTCTGGGAGACTCTTAACACCCACAACTCAAGGCCCCAAAGTCATCACAGGGAGGGTGCCTGGGATGCCACCCCAAGGCAGTAGTGCATCGGCCCCAGGCTTCGGTGGGGCCCCTGCCGTGCAGAAGCACAGCCCAGAAGTCTGTAGTACCCCTGCTCTCTGCTTCAGAGTGAGGCATGGGGCTGTGAGCTAGGCACCTGGGCCTGGGGACTTCCTGGCTCCACCTCCAGTCTCCAAAATTCTTTTGATGGCCCCAGACTTTCACATCCCTCTACCAGGTCTCTCCTGGGATGCCCAAGACCCCTGCAGAGGTGGCATTCCTGTCTCTCCAGGAGCGGTGGGGAACCAACCTGGAGAGGAGTGTGACACCTAGCAGACGCTCAGCCACAGTGGTAACAAACTGCCAGAACACCCAGGACACACTCCGAAGAACGAGTAAGGCGCCTCTCTCAGAGCCTGGTAGGAGTGAGTGTGCCCTGCTGCACAATGCAGCTGTCCTTGTAGCTGGGGACCCTCTGCCCTGCATGTCCACAGAGTGCCTCCCACAACGGACACTGGACACAGGGCCCAGAGATAATGAATGTCTTCAGAAATCAAGGCAGCACAGCCACTGTCAGGCCTGGATCCAGTGGGAGGGAGTCCGTCCTCCACTCCATCTCCCTCCTTGTCCACTTCCGTGTCCACTCTCCATGTCCACTCCACTCTCCATGTCCACTCCACTCCCCATGTCCACTCCCCATGTCCACTCTCCATGTCCACTCTCCATGTCCACTCCCCATGTCCACTCCACTCCCCATGTCCACTCTCCATGTCCACTCTCCACATCCACTCCCCACTCTCCATGTCCACCCTCCATGTCCACTCCACTCCCCATGTCCACTCCCCATGTCCACTCCACTCTCCATGTCCACTCCACTCTCCATGTCAACTCCCCATGTCCACTTCTCATGTCCACTCTCCATGTCCACTCCCCATGTCCACTCTCCATGTCCACTCTCCATGTCCACCCTCCATGTCCATGTCCACTCTCCATGTCCACTCCCCACTCCATGTCCACTCTCCATGTCCACTCCCCACTCTCCATGTCCACCCTCCATGTGCACTGCCACTCTCCATGTCCACTCTCCATGTCCACTCCCACTCTCCATGTCCACTCCCCACTCTCCATGTCCCCACGTCCCCCTTCCACTCTCTGCTCCCCTCACACGTCCTGTGTCCTCTCCTTCCACCTACTCTAGTCGCCATGGCTCCTTTAGCAAGGTCTGACCTGTGTTCTCCGTGATCTCACTGGTCCTTGGGTCCCATGTGTCACACCTCACACTCAACATCGCATTCCGCAGAGCTCAGGTTTGATTTGCAGTATTTTCCACTCCGTCCTCCGTTCTCATTCCGTACTGTTCTCTTTTTAAAATTTTACGTATATTGAGTGAATTGCCTGCATGTATGTAAGTGCACCAGTGTCATGCAATGTCCATGGAGGTCAGGAGGGTTTGGATCCCCTGGAACTGAGTTAGGGGCAGTTGTGAGCCGTTCTGTGAGTGCTGGGAACCGAAACTGGGTCCTCTGCAAGAGCAGCCAGTGCCCTTAACCACTGAGCCACCTCTGCAGCCCACATACTGATCTTACAGCTCCTTGCACACAGTCGGTCCTCCACACTCACCCGCTTGCCCCTCCATTTCACTTTGTCCTCTCCGTCCCTCACTCCCCACTTCCTTCTATGCACAGGAACCTCCCTGCCCCACAGACCATTCCCCACACATTCCGGAAGTTCTCCCTACCATGGACTCTAATCTGCATCCTGGAAACAGTTCTTTCCTATTCCCAATTTCCCTCATGGCATACTCCACACATCACACCAGTCTGTTCACCATACCCCACACTCCACACATCACACCAGTCTGTTCACCATACCCCACACTCCACACATCACACCAGTCTGTTCACCATACCCCACACTCCACACATCACACCAGTCTGTTCACCATACCCCACACTCCACACATCACACCACAGTCTGTTCACCATACCCCACACTCCACACATCACATCACACAGTCTGTTCACCATACCCCACACTCCACACATCACATCACGGTCTGTTCACCATACCCCACACATCACATCACACAGTCTGTTCACCATACCATCCACCCCAGTCCCTTGGTCTGTGCCCCAAGCTTCAGAGTGTGTGCTTGGACCTGTGAGTGCCAGGCTCCACCCAGTGCTTTGTGCTCTGGGCTCTCCACCCTCCTCCTCTCAGAGAGTCACCCCTCAAGGCCTGTCTGTTTGCCACATGCCACCCTCTACTCACAAACTTCCCCATCCTGTTCTCCTGGCTTCTCACTCACACCTCTGCGCACTGCACGCTCCTTCTCCGCCCCGTGCACATGCCTCTCCACGCCTCTCCCCTCCATTCTGCCCTCCTCTCTCCTGTTGCCACACTCCATTTATTCACCCAGTTCTCGACCCCTCGCTCTTACTCGTTCTATACAAGACGTCCGCGTGTCATTCTACACACTGCCCTCCGAATCATACGTCGCGCACTGTTCTCCATGTCCTCCAACAGTGTTCGTGTCCCCGACTTGTGCTCCACACCTCGTTCTGCACACCATACCCATGGCTCACATCTGTCCACCATGCTTCCCTCCAGACTTCGCTTTCCTCCTCCAGTGCTCTCCCCGTTCTCCACACTTGATGCTGCAGACGGTCCACCATGCCGGCCCTCCGTGCACCCTGCCCTCCCTTCACCTCCCACCCTACCCACCCTTCCCACGCCAGACCTCACACCTCCCGCTCCATCACCCAGTTCTCTCTGTCCCTCACCTTCTCGCGTGGCTCTCCACGTCCCCACGGCTCTCTGCAGCTCCCTACTTCCTTCTCTTCTCCACTGTTCCCATTCCATATCCTGTTCCCAGCTCTGTGCTCCCCTGCAGAGTCTGATCTCCACACCTCATGCTCCACTCACTGAGGTGTCTGTTCCTCTCTCCTCACCCACCCTGTTCCTGTGTCCACATGGCACTCTACACGCCGCAGCTCTGCACCTTGTACCCCTTCATGATGTCCCCCCATCACCCTTCCCACGTGACATCCTGCACGTCCTCTGTACACTCTGTTCTCCAGAGCTCGCGGTCCCTTTGCCACCTTCTTCCCTCTGTGGCCCATTCTCCTCACACCGCAGGCGGCTCCAGCACTCCACCCTTCATTCTGCACGCGATATACCGCATTCCTCACGCCACTCCCCGAGCTCTCCCCAATGCACTCCACGTTCTCGTACCATTTTCTGCTCCCGTATTCTTTACTAAAATGTTATTTATTATTTTTATTTTATGTGTATGAGTGTATTGCCTGCATGTATGTCAGTGCACCCGTGTCATGAATGTCCATAGAGGTCAAAAGAGGGCACCGGATCTCCTGGGACTGGAGTTACAGACAGTTGTTAGCCGCCCTGTGGGTGCTGGGATTTGAACCCGGGTCCTCTGCAAGAACAGGCAGTGCTCTTAACCACAGAGCCATCTCTCCAGCCCCTCTGTTCCCATGGTCTGTACTTCATTCTACACACAAACCCCCATCCCCTGCAGTGCTCTACCGTGTTCTTCCTTAACGACCCACCCTCCATATTTTATCATGCGTTGTCTGACTAACTCACATCACGTTTACCAAGTTCCCCTCCGTCTGTACCCCCCTCACTGCACCCTGTTCCCACACGGTGCCTTCCTCTCCATCCTCCACACCTGGTGTTCCACTCACAGTGCAGGCCCTTCATCCTTCCGGCTCCACACCGTTCCCATCCGCTCTCTGCCGCACACCTGGCAACACTTCATTCCACGCTCTCCTGTCCATCCTCGATTCCTCCGGCCACAGTCTGTGGTTATGTGCCACACACCCTCGTGTCCATCGTCAGGCGTCTTTCATGTTCTATCCTCCGTTCTACACGCAAGCCCCGCGTCCATGCATCTGTTCTTCCTGTAGTCGCCCCCCTCCGTTCTACATCTGGTTTCCCCACTCTTCTCACACTTGGCATTCCGTTTTGCGTATGCAAACCCCACACCTCACGCTCCATTGGTGACGTCGTCACATCCATGCCCCAACCCTCTCAGCCATACTCCACACTCTATTCTGTGTTCTCTGTTGACCACAGTCCTGGTGGAAAATTTCCCTTCCTTCCCCCTCCGTATCCTGTTACAATCCACACTTCACTACGTATGGTCCAAGGTCTCCCCTCTTCCCTCTGTCCACCTCACTCCAGAGCCCGTCCTCAGTCTTTACATAATTTAAACATCATAGTCCACTTACCACGGTCTCCCCCATCCTCCTGCCTCCATAGTCCACACTGCATTCTACATAGTCTAATCTCCATACCTCACATGCCATTGACCAACTTGTCCTTCCGCTCTCTGCTGTCCGTAGTCTGTTCCCACACCTGATGGTGCGTACTGTAGGCTGCATGCGTCACCCCCTCATCATGGTCTCTGTCCTCTGTTCCATCCTCTGCTGCACACCTCACACAGATTCACTCTCTTCCCTTGGTTCACCGCCGCCCTCGCTGTTGGCCTACTGCTTACTTCACGCTGCATTCTCCAATCGCGCCGCAGTCCGCTCACCATGTCCTTATCGTTCTCCAGCTTCTCTCCACACGCCATGCTTCAAGCTCTAAAGTCTTTATTTTTTGGTCTTTTTGAGACAGGGTCTCCCTGTAGCCCCAGCTGGCCTCAAACGCACTATGTAGACCAGGCTGGCCTGGAACTCCCAGAGATCCACCTGCCTCTGCCTCTCGAGTGCTGGGATTAAAGGTGTGC
>NW_008343206.1:1232994-1241213 GCF_000622305.1 Nannospalax galili | reverse complement strand
TCTCCGTGTGTGGTGCTGTGTTCTATGTGTGTGGTGCTGTGTTCTACGTGTGTGGTGCTGTGTTCTACGTGTGTGGTACTGTGTTCTCCGTGTGTGGTGCTGTGTTCTACGTGTGTGGTGCTGTGTTCTACGTGTGTGGTGCTGTTTTCTACATGTCTAGTGCTCTGTTCTACACGTCTAGTCCTTTGTTTGCCACATCTCCTTGTCGTGCTCTGAGTACACGTGTCACTTTGCAGGAGTGCTTGTGCTCCCTGCCCCCCTCGTTCTGCTTCCCAGAGCTCCTGTGCTGCCTGTGTGTCTATGAAGTCCCTTCACCCACTGCCAGCACTGACAGTTTTCTTCTCTTCCTCCTCCTCACTCCAGAGTCGGTCCCCTCCTTCTTTCTAAGTACTGCACTCTTAGTACCTTGTGTTCACTCAGTCAAGCTTCCCCTGCATCCTCCGTCCTCCTCCCTCCTCCCTCCAGGCTTCCTGGATAGGGTAGGATCCCCACACCTCACCCTCCGTCGCCAGCTGCTCCTCTCCATCCGCCGTTCCCTGCATCCACACAGCTACTGCTTTCTGCTTTGTCCGTCGGGCTTCTCTCTGCATGGTCTCCCCTTTATCCCCACCCTGCATCCTCTGTCCCAGTACTATATATGCAGATGGTGCTCTATCCTGCACACTGCACAGTCCATTCACGGTGTTCTCCTCCATAATGCCCCTTCTTGTTCCCTCCGCTGCTTCATTCTTAAACTCTAATCTCCATAAACAACAGCCTCCATCTTCCTGCCATCACCCAACCTCTTCACTCCTTAACCCACACGGTGTTCTCTAGCCTGGGCATCCCAGGCTCCATTGACAGCGTTTTCCTCTCTGTTCTCCATCCTCATTGCTCCAAGGTCCATTCTTTATTATCCACGGTCACTTTTCCTTACCTCACACTCTCTCAGCTAAGGTCTCCCTAAATTCTCTGTTCTCTCACAACACGCGCCTTCTGCTCTGCTCACCGCTTCTTCCCCGTGCTCGCCGACTCCTCAGTCCACACTCTGTTCCCGTTCTCCTACTTCATTCCCCAGGTTTCCCCATGTGTTCAGGTGTGCTCTCCATGCCCCCGTCCGGTCTCCGTCGTCCTGTCCGGCCCTCCGTCCCTTCTGCACAGTCCGTGCCTCATGCTCACCTCCCATGTTCCCCTGTCCGCGCTCCTCACCCCACGCTGTCTTCACATTCTGTGCCTCGCCCCTCGCTCTGTTCATTAGCTATGTCATGCCGTCAGTACGTCTGTCCTGTCCTGTCGGCCCCTTTCTCCCCTCCCATCGCCATCTGGGTCTGCCTGCTGCACACCCCACATCCAAGCTGAGGTATTCGGGGTACATGTCCCACATCTGTTCTGCACGCGCCGCGCCTTCCTGTCCCACTGCCTTCCAGACTCTGTTTAGTGCTTCTACTTAGTCAGGGGTCCGCAGAGGAACAGAGCTGACAGGCTGAAGCTATAGTACACATAGAAAGAAAGTATTAAATCACTTCATGTTGCAGTGACCACAGCCGTCTCGCACCTGCCGGCCAAGAACCCTTGATTGCTCGGTCCCTGAGGCTGGGTGGGGGCTCTGTGCCCCACCCTCCATTCTCACTGCTGATCCCCCCTCCACACTTGAACCATTCTTCATCACGGCTCCCATACAGCAGTCCCCACACTCATCCTCACGCCCCCTTCACCGTATGTCATACTCTCCATCCCTTGCAGGCCAAACTCCCGTGTCCATGCTGCCTCTCTGTCCTCTCTGTCCTCCTCTCTGTCCTCCTCTCTGTCCTCCTCTCTGTCCTCCTCTCTGTCCTCCTCTCTGTCCTCTCTGTCCTCCTCTCTGTCCTCCTCTCTGTCCTCTCTGTCCTCCTCTCTGTCCTCTCTGTCCTCCTCTCTGTCCTCCTCTGTCCTCCTCTCTGTCCTCCTCTCTGTCCTGTGTTCTCCATTCCCTGTCCCCAGACTTGGTTCTCTGTTCCCTACATCATGTCACTATTCACTGCATCTCACTGTTCACTCCGCATCCTCCACGGTCCACGGTCCACTTTCCATACTCCATCTACAGGAGTCTCCACGTTCTGATCGCTGCTCCACCAGGACTGTTCTCCACTTCCGGTCTCTAATGCACACTGCGTAGCACTGCTTTACTCTTCACATTCACCTTTTCACCTGTCTTTGTTCTGTAACTCCATACTCTACATTTATCTATCCAGAATTATAGGGGAGAGAGAGAGAGAGAGAGAGAGAGAGAGAGAGAGAGAGAGAGAGGTTCCAGGATCCTTACTGGTCTCCATTGACTATGGGATAGCTGTGTTCCTTGCCAGTGCAGTGAAAGTTCCAGCATGCTCCATGCTTGGCTCTCTCTGGTGCTGTCCTGGCAAAGGTTGTATCTCAGCCTCACAGGGAAACCATGATTTTTTTTTGATTTAGGCATGAAGGCTCAGTTAGCAGCCACATGTAAAAAGGAAGGGGAGGGGGGAGAGGGGAGAGGGGAGAGGGATGAGGGGAGAGGGGAGAGAGAGGGGAGAGAGGAAGAACGAGGAAACGGGCAGCAGCGAGGGGAGAAAACAGAAACGAGAGGAGATGACAAAGTTCTAGAGTCTATAAACATTTAAAGGATGACAAGGGAATTTTATGAAGCCCTTTATTCAGTTCAGCACTAAATAAATGAAATGGATAAATACTCAAGCTTACGGTGGTACCTGAACTATGAAAACTTTGGGGGTAAATCTAACAGAAGATATAAAAGACCTGTTCCCTGGAAGCCACTAAATACTACTGAGGGAAAAAGAGCACTTAAATCAGTGGTGAAATACACTTCTTCAAGGGTTGGGTGACTCAGTCACATTAGGACATCAGTTCTCCCATTTATCTGTGGGCTGCACAGAATGAATGGCAAGAAGCCTTTCCAGCTCTGCCCACAGCTTCTGGGGACATCTTCCACCCCTGCCAAAGGACAGAAGTGAGACGGCAGCCTATGAAATGGGGGAAATATTTGCAAATAATGTGTCTAAGAATGAGCTCAGATTTAGAATGTATATTTTTAGAATACTCACAACTCAACAATAAGACAACTTAAGTTAAAAATGGGCAAAGGGCTTGAATAGAGATTTGTCCAATTGAGATGCACAGATTAATATAAAAAGGTCTGCAGCATCATCCAGGGTCACCAGCATCACCCAGCAGCACTCAGGTACCACTCAGCATCACCCAACATCCATCACCCAGCATCAGCATCACCCAACATCCATCCCCCAGCATCAGCATCACCCAACATCCATCCCCCAGCATCAGCATCCCCCAACATCCATCCCCCAGCATCAGCATCCCCCAACATCCATCCCCCAGCATCAGCATCCCCCAACATCCATCCCCCAGCATCAGCATCCCCCAACATCCATCCCCCAGCATCAGCATCCCCCAACATCCATCCCCCAGCATCAGCATCCCCCAACATCCATCCCCCAGCATCAGCATCCCCCAACATCCATCCCCCAGCATCAGCATCCCCCAACATCCATCCCCCAGCATCAGCATCCCCCAACATCCATCCCCCAGCATCAGCATCCCCCAACATCCATCCCCCAGCATCAGCATCCCCCAACATCCATCCCCCAGCATCAGCATCCCCCAACATCCATCCCCCAGCATCAGCATCCCCCAACATCCATCCCCCAGCATCAGCATCCCCCAACATCCATCCCCCAGCATCAGCATCCCCCAACATCCATCCCCCAGCATCAGCATCCCCCAACATCCATCCCCCAGCATCAGCATCCCCCAACATCCATCCCCCAGCATCAGCATCCCCCAACATCCATCCCCCAGCATCAGCATCCCCCAACATCCATCCCCCAGCATCAGCATCCCCCAACATCCATCCCCCAGCATCAGCATCCCCCAACATCCATCCCCCAGCATCAGCATCCCCCAACATCCATCCCCCAGCATCAGCATCCCCCAACATCCATCCCCCAGCATCAGCATCCCCCAACATCCATCCCCCAGCATCAGCATCCCCCAACATCCATCCCCCAGCATCAGCATCCCCCAACATCCATCCCCCAGCATCAGCATCCCCCAACATCCATCCCCCAGCATCAGCATCCCCCAACATCCATCCCCCAGCATCAGCATCCCCCAACATCCATCCCCCAGCATCAGCATCCCCCAACATCCATCCCCCAGCATCAGCATCCCCCAACATCCATCCCCCAGCATCAGCATCCCCCAACATCCATCCCCCAGCATCAGCATCCCCCAACATCCATCCCCCAGCATCAGCATCCCCCAACATCCATCCCCCAGCATCAGCATCCCCCAACATCCATCCCCCAGCATCAGCATCCCCCAACATCCATCCCCCAGCATCAGCATCCCCCAACATCCATCCCCCAGCATCAGCATCCCCCAACATCCATCCCCCAGCATCAGCATCCCCCAACATCCATCCCCCAGCATCAGCATCCCCCAACATCCATCCCCCAGCATCAGCATCCCCCAACATCCATCCCCCAGCATCAGCATCCCCCAACATCCATCCCCCAGCATCAGCATCCCCCAACATCCATCCCCCAGCATCAGCATCCCCCAACATCCATCCCCCAGCATCAGCATCCCCCAACATCCATCCCCCAGCATCAGCATCCCCCAACATCCATCCCCCAGCATCAGCATCCCCCAACATCCATCCCCCAGCATCAGCATCCCCCAACATCCATCCCCCAGCATCAGCATCCCCCAACATCCATCCCCCAGCATCAGCATCCCCCAACATCCATCCCCCAGCATCAGCATCCCCCAACATCCATCCCCCAGCATCAGCATCCCCCAACATCCATCCCCCAGCATCAGCATCCCCCAACATCCATCCCCCAGCATCAGCATCCCCCAACATCCATCCCCCAGCATCAGCATCCCCCAACATCCATCCCCCAGCATCAGCATCCCCCAACATCCATCCCCCAGCATCAGCATCCCCCAACATCCATCCCCCAGCATCAGCATCCCCCAACATCCATCCCCCAGCATCAGCATCCCCCAACATCCATCCCCCAGCATCAGCATCCCCCAACATCCATCCCCCAGCATCAGCATCCCCCAACATCCATCCCCCAGCATCAGCATCCCCCAACATCCATCCCCCAGCATCAGCATCCCCCAACATCCATCCCCCAGCATCAGCATCCCCCAACATCCATCCCCCAGCATCAGCATCCCCCAACATCCATCCCCCAGCATCAGCATCCCCCAACATCCATCCCCCAGCATCAGCATCCCCCAACATCCATCCCCCAGCATCAGCATCCCCCAACATCCATCCCCCAGCATCAGCATCCCCCAACATCCATCCCCCAGCATCAGCATCCCCCAACATCCATCCCCCAGCATCAGCATCCCCCAACATCCATCCCCCAGCATCAGCATCCCCCAACATCCATCCCCCAGCATCAGCATCCCCCAACATCCATCCCCCAGCATCAGCATCCCCCAACATCCATCCCCCAGCATCAGCATCCCCCAACATCCATCCCCCAGCATCAGCATCCCCCAACATCCATCCCCCAGCATCAGCATCCCCCAACATCCATCCCCCAGCATCAGCATCCCCCAACATCCATCCCCCAGCATCAGCATCCCCCAACATCCATCCCCCAGCATCAGCATCCCCCAACATCCATCCCCCAGCATCAGCATCCCCCAACATCCATCCCCCAGCATCAGCATCCCCCAACATCCATCCCCCAGCATCAGCATCCCCCAACATCCATCCCCCAGCATCAGCATCCCCCAACATCCATCCCCCAGCATCAGCATCCCCCAACATCCATCCCCCAGCATCAGCATCCCCCAACATCCATCCCCCAGCATCAGCATCCCCCAACATCCATCCCCCAGCATCAGCATCCCCCAACATCCATCCCCCAGCATCAGCATCCCCCAACATCCATCCCCCAGCATCAGCATCCCCCAACATCCATCCCCCAGCATCAGCATCCCCCAACATCCATCCCCCAGCATCAGCATCCCCCAACATCCATCCCCCAGCATCAGCATCCCCCAACATCCATCCCCCAGCATCAGCATCCCCCAACATCCATCCCCCAGCATCAGCATCCCCCAACATCCATCCCCCAGCATCAGCATCCCCCAACATCCATCCCCCAGCATCAGCATCCCCCAACATCCATCCCCCAGCATCAGCATCCCCCAACATCCATCCCCCAGCATCAGCATCCCCCAACATCCATCCCCCAGCATCAGCATCCCCCAACATCCATCCCCCAGCATCAGCATCCCCCAACATCCATCCCCCAGCATCAGCATCCCCCAACATCCATCCCCCAGCATCAGCATCCCCCAACATCCATCCCCCAGCATCAGCATCCCCCAACATCCATCCCCCAGCATCAGCATCCCCCAACATCCATCCCCCAGCATCAGCATCCCCCAACATCCATCCCCCAGCATCAGCATCCCCCAACATCCATCCCCCAGCATCAGCATCCCCCAACATCCATCCCCCAGCATCAGCATCCCCCAACATCCATCCCCCAGCATCAGCATCCCCCAACATCCATCCCCCAGCATCAGCATCCCCCAACATCCATCACCCAGCATCAGCATCACCCAACATCAGCATCACCCAACACCGCTCAGCATCACCCAGTACAACTCAACACTGCTGGTAGTTGGGGAAATGCACATCAAACAGACACGTACACAGATGGCTGGCTGCTTCCACTACACAAACGTGGAGTGCAGCGATGGAAAGCGGCATGTCTACCAGAGATAAAGGTAAGACACACGAGATGACTTTTGTTCTTTCGTTTTTGGTAAGACTTGATTGTTTTGGCCTTGAATGTGGTATATTTCACGGAAGGTTCCATGGACTGCTAGGAACGTGTAGTCTGTGTCTTTTGGATAGAATAATCTGTATATTTCAATTAAGTCCATTCAACATCACATAATTGTTGTAGCTTCTTGAACTGTTCCCTTTATTAGTGCACAGTGACCTTCTTGCTCTCTGCTGACTGCTTTGGCCTTAAGTCTCCTCTATCAGATACCGGAATAGTTCTGCCAGCTTGTCTGGGGCTCTGTTTGCAGATGTTTTTCCAGCCTTTGACCGTCTGTGTCTTTACCAGTAGGACGTACTTCCTGGGGATAACAGGCAGTTGGGTCTAGCGTTTAACGCAGTCAGCTGGTCTGTATCTCTTTATTGGTGATTTGAGGCTGTATTAGCCTTGAGAGCTCTTTACTAGTTCCTGCAACTCTGTTGGTGTTTTCTGATGTGCTGGATGTTGTTCGTTCTTTACTTTCTCCCGTGTTAGTATCAGGGTTTGCCGACTGAGTGTGCTGGGCGGGATGGTTTCCTCTCCAGCTCTCCTTGTTCAGATTCTCTCCTGGAATTTACTCTCTTGTGTTCTTGTGACTGAGGCTGTCTTTCTTTCTCGTTTGTGTAAGAGTTCCTTTCCATGTGTTCTGCGGTCCTGGCTGCTGGTCACGAGCTGCCTTAGTCTGTGCTCTGAAGTGTCCTTATTTCCCATCACCTTTAAAATGCAGCTCGTCTGGATGGAATGGTCTTGCTTGGCAGTTACTTACTTCCAGGACTTGAAATTCTTCATTTTACACCTTCCTGGCTCTGAGGGTTCTGGCAAGAGATCCATGTTATGCTGTTTCTGCCTTTGTTGGTGAGTTATTTTCCCACTGCAGCTTTGTGTTAGTTACATTTCTCATTGTTGTGTCAAAATACCTCACAAAAGCAATTTAAGGAAGAAAGTGTTTATTTTGGTTCACACTTTGAGGGACACAGTCCATCGAGGTGGGAAGGCGCGGCCAACAGGAACGTGAGGCGGCTGGTCACGTCGCATCCAGTCAGGAAGCAGAGAGAGATGCAGGCTGATGCTCAGCTCGCTTACTCCTTTTAATTTTTTTCTGGGACCCCAGCCCATGAAATGAAGCCGTCCACATTTGGGGTCAGTTTTCCTCCCCAGTTAACTCAGTCTAGAAATTCTTCACAGACACGCCCAGAGGTTTGTCTCCTAGGTGATCCTAGACCCTGGTAAGCTGACAATATTAACCACCATAGTTTTAATACCGTGTGTGTGTGTGTGTGTGTGTGTGTGTGTGTGTGTGTGTACATGTGTGGAGCAGGCGGGTCACATCAACTGTTTTCCTCTATTGCTTTCTACCTTATATATTTAAAAAATATTATTTTATTA
>NW_008343206.1:1219644-1232939 GCF_000622305.1 Nannospalax galili | reverse complement strand
CAGAGATCTGCCTGTCTCTGCCTCCCAAGTGCTGGGACTACAGGCGTGCGCCATAAGACATAAAATTGAATGAGTTTTTAACCTTTAAAAAAGATCTCCTTTTAGCTGGGCATGGTGGCGCACACCTTTGATCCCAGCACTGTGGAGGCAGAGGCAGGCAGATCTCTGTGAGTTCAAGGCCAACCTGGTCTACATAGTGAGTTCCTGGGGCTATGGGGAGACCCTGTCTCAAAAAGACAAAAAAAAAAATCTCCTTTTCATTTTAAAATATACTGTTTCTTACAGAAAGACTCATTGTTTTGCTACTAACACTTAGATGTTGGCGCATGCCTCTCTAATCTGTATGTATCTGATTATTACTAGTCATGGTCGGTTGCACTTGGATCCTTGGCACCTGTATATGGCTATAAAGTCATTGGGTGGATTTCAACGGTAATGTTTATCACCTCTACTAATTAACACGATGTAAACTTTTATGCTTCCTCCTCAAATATAACACATTTTTTACCATCTGGGAAGTGGGTATATAGATGAATAAGACTGTTTGGAATGTTCTGTGTGATATACACACAAAAAAATCTACCTTATTTTTTATTGACTAACTTTGCTTTTGATAATTTCATAAGTGTGATGCATTCTGATTAATTGTACCTCCCTCCTGCCCCACTCAGTGCCCCCAGCTCCCTGCAGACTGCTTTCCTGGCTTCATGTCTTTTTGTTTTGTTTGTGATCCAGTGTCTTGGAGATCAACGGTTGCAAAGCTGGGATCTCTTGCTGGAAACATGTTTCCTTGATTTTTCGTGTCTCTTGTGTCTCCATGTTGTGATTTGAACATCGTTGCTTTTCTGGTTTGGGGGTGGACCCTCTTACCGAGCACCTAGTCTGAAAGCTGGATCCCCAGTGCCACTCATCCAGGAGGAATCAAACACTGTTAGGGACATTGATGTCCTGCATGCAAGTCCTTCTGGGAATCTGTCCATGCCCTGTCTGAGGGTGACGATGAATTTCGAACACTTGGTCTCACCTCCAAGGCGAGATGCTCATACATAACAGGCCAACTATGTCAAGAAAAGGGTTAGGTCAGATGTAGTGGCGCATGCCTTTAATCCCAGCGCTCAGGAGGCAGAGCAGGTGTATCTCTGTGAGTTCAAGGCCAGCCTGGTCTACATAGTGAGTTCCAGGCCAGCCCGGGCTGCACAGTAAAACCCTATCACAGAAACAAAAACAAAAAGAGGAGTTGCAAAGAGAAGAAGACGGTGAGGAGGTGCACCTGGTCGGTCGCAGTCACCCTCCTCCTCCGTTTCTCACAGTGAGCGTTGAAGTCCTTTGTGTGAGACCTTCCCTTTTCACAGCCTGAGTGCTTCCTGTTATAAATCTCCCCCTGGTGATCACAGCATCCTATCCATTTGGGTTATGTCGTGTTTTCATTTTGTTTCTTTTTAAATTTCACTTTTGGTGCTGGGGAGATGGTATAGTCCGTAAATAAAGTCAATCCCCAAACCCACATCAAAAAGAGGGAGAATAAAAGCCAAATATGGTGGTGGGAAGGAAGAGAGGGAGGGGGGGAAGGGAGGGGGAAGGGAGGCGGGAGGGAGGAAGAGAGGAAGGAAGGAAGGCAAAAAGGAAGGAAGTGGTTTGTTGCATGGTGTGCATGCCTTTGATCCCAGCACTGGGGAGGCAAAGGTAAGAAGATTTCTGTGAGTTCAAGATTAGCCTGGTTTGCATAGTGAGTTCCTGGCTAGCCAGGGCTACATAATGAGACCCTAGTTTTTAAGGGCTGGAGAGGTGGCTCATCGATTAAGAGCACGTATTGCTATTACAGAGGACCCAGTTCAGTTTCTAGCATCCACATTGGGCACCTCACAACTGCCTGTAACTCCAGCTCGAGGGGATCCAGTGCTTCTGATGTCTGTGGGCACCTACATTCAGGTGTACACACACACACACACACACACACACATAATTAAAAATAAAATAAGTCGTTTTCTTTAAGTGATAGAGCCTGAGCTGAGGTTGATACAACATGCAGGTGTACATACATGCACACACATGTGCTGCACATAGGAACCTGCACGCATACACAAGTCACTTTTGATTTCTCCTTTGATCTGTGGGTTACTGAGACGTCTGCTCTTTAGTTTCTACTATTTGTGAGACTCCCAGCACTATCTTCCCGGGCATTTTATTCCTCTGCGAACAAGGAATAGCCTTCATGTGATAACCGTTCCTCAGCTATCGGGCCCCTGCAGTGTGATCCAGGAGTTGCCATGTCTTGGTAAACGTCACACACAGCAGAGGAGTTTTCTATGGTTATTGAGTGAGAGGGCCTGTCAAGGTCATTGAGATTCCCAAGGGTTAAACTCTAAGACTGTTTCTCCTTCTCATAGTAACTGTTGAGGGAGCCCTTTTAGCTTTCTGGCTGTGACCAGCTCAGCTCATATCTCCTCACAGCCCGTGATGCATCTCAGAGCTGTGTGTTCAGTGCAGTCACTGAGTCCTCTCCGTGAGCTGACTGCATATCATCATGTGAAAACACTTCACCCTCAGGATGGTCTCTGCTCCAGAAACCTCCTTCATTTGACATTGAGACCCACACTGGCTCTTTGGACTAGTGCTGGCAGACCCTCTGTTCCTCCTTTTATCTTTCTGCGTAGAGGGCTTTGGAGAGGCAATGCTGTCTGTGAGGGGTTTTACTCACGTTTCACATCCTGGAGTGTGCCAGTTAGTTTTTATTGTTGACTTGACACAAGGTAGAGTCACCTGGGAAGCAGGAACCTCAAATGAGCTCCCCAGGTCAGACTGCCCAGTGGCCGTGTCTGTGAGAACCGATGATTGACGTGAGAGGGCCCAGCCCACCGCGGGCAGCACTAGCCCTAGGCAGGCGGTCAGACATTGAGTTCCTTGAGTCTGTAGGTTTATGGTTTCCATTAAGTTTGAAGCTCCCTCAGCTAGGATGGTGTCCCATGTTTTCCATTCTACTTCACCTTCCAAACCCCCACCGGGCTCCTGTCAGGTGTGAGGTTGCCTGTGCTCGGCCTTGGGTGTGGGTCTGCAGCTCACTGACACACTTCTCACAGAGACCGTTTGTCTCTGTGCTGTTTTGTTTTACAGCCGGTGCCTACTGTTAGTTCAAGTTTCCTAACTTTCTCCTCCCTTGTCCACTCCAGCCGATGTTTTTTTGCAGTTTTTGTATCTAGAAGTTCGGTTTGAGTGGTTAAAGCCACGTTTCTTAACTGTGGGTTGCAACTCACTTGGGGCTGGCTGGGGAGGTCACAAATAACCTGGTAATGGTAAAAAGTTTCTAAATGCACAGTACACAAAAATTAATTAAATGTCAGGCGAGGGACAGCGGTTAAGAGCACTAACTGCTCCTGCAGAGGACTTGGGTTCGATTCCCAGCACTCACGTGGTGGCTGAAAACCTTCTGTGGCGACAGTTCGAGGGGATCCGATGCTGTCCTCTGACCTCCATGGCATTGCATGACCCAGGTGCACTGACACACATGCAGGCAAAACACTCATACACATAAAATAGTAAATAAATAATAAAGGATAAAAGTCAGATGAATCTGTGGCAATGCGCAGTGGTGCTGCATCACGGGACCTCCCTCTTGTCCTGGCTCTGGACACACAGCACAGCACTGCACTGCGGATGCCATCACGCCATGCATCGCCTGTGGACACAGCTGCCAGCTCCTCGGCTCAGCTCTGAGTCTGCAGCAGGTTTCAGGTTTCAGGGTTTCTGTACTACACAGCAAAGGTTTCTGTTCTCATGGACTCGAAATGGTGTAATTACGGCAAAGACTTTGACTGCTTTCCTGTCTCAGCCCTCAGCATGTAAGTAGTAAATGAACATGTCTTTGGATTTTATGTTAGAATGCTCGATTTAAAAATGTTTCCTGTTTTAGTTGCTGACTTGCATTTTCTATAAAAAAAAAAATCACTGAATTAATTTTAGTTTGGGATCGGAAAAGAACTTGCAACAATTTCTTAAATGGCCTTAAACTTAGTCCTGCTACTTTGCACAATGTATTTACACAAATCAGTGTTCTCAGCATTGACGATTAGAAAATCAAGGTATCAATCGACCATGAGGATGTATGATGGGGTGCATGAGGATGTATGATATTCAGCCAAGGTGTAATTCTTTATGCAAAAATGAACAAACTCAGACATCTCATTACTATGCAAATTCACTTTCATCTTTAATAAACGGTAAATTTAGATGCTTATCAAAGACTTGCTTTAAAATAAATTCATGATTGATGATCAGTAAATGTTTGCTTTCTTTACCTATACACCCAGGGTCGTGTAAAATATTCCCGGGTGAAATGGGGTCGGAGGAGGAAAGCTTACAGAGCTCTGGTTTGACACATTTCCCACGCGTCTGGGAGATGAGGCTGGTGGTCACTGGGCAGCAGCTTCTAACTCCCTTGATTCTGGTTTTCTTTCCCTTCGGCTGTCAGACTGAATCTCTCCATTTAGGGTGTGGGGTATTTTGTCTCCCTGTGGATCCGTTTTCTTCTGGGATGACAAGCAGTTACATAGTAGGCATTTTGTCCTTTTAACCTTTTCCTTTCTGATTTGTCCAAAGGGCTCCAACGGGCACACTTGAGGTGCCAAAGAGACCCTCCATCTATACCTACTGTGTCTGCCTGGAAGGGCACCCAACACCCTGTCACCGCGGCACACACCTGGAAGGAGAAGGAGGCTGGAGATGGGAAGCTGAGCATCAGGCTAGAGCCTTGCAGGGTCTGCAGCTCAGGGGAGGCCGAGGAGAGAAGGTCAGAGGAGGTGAGGCCTGGGGTACAGTGTCCCAGAGAGATGAAAACAGGGCTGGAACCCCGTCAGCACACGCAGAGGGGGATGCACACAGCACAGCTGGGAAGAGCCCGTGAGACCAAATGGGAGGAGCCCCTGAAGTTGAGCCAGCCTGTACCCCACTACCCCTCACACATGAACACCCACACTCCTATACAGTCAGAGCACACCACACACTCAAACATGCACAGACACATTCCTGCTACTCAGACACATTTGCTGAACCATAAGGTACAAGATGGATTCACACTTGAACATCCAAAACACACTCACCACAGTCCTCCAGGCCACAAATACACAACAACATCTATACTCAAACATACACAGATACTTCCTCAGTCAAATGCACCTGCTGGAACACAGACACAAAACAGATCCAGACACACACACACCTCTTCCCTCCACGGTTCCCAGGAAGCCTCAGTAGGTGGCAGATGGTGACACTGTCCTTGTTCACAAACTGGGAAACTGAGGCATGAGAGGGAGGGGCTTCCTGACAGTTCAGGAGTTTGGATCAACCTCAGAGCTGGATGTCAAGCTCCACTGTCCACACCCAGCATGGTGTGAGCACGCTAACCTTGGTGTGCCAACGGTCTGCTCAGATCCCACGGGCACACGGGGACTCTGGTACCACACACCCCCCTTCTCCCCTGTGAGAGTTCCGAGGGACAGCAGCACAGCAGCACCGAAACGGGAGCAGGGCCGCACTGAGTGGCGTCTGCACCCCTTTAAGTAGCAGACAACCCCAGTTCTGCAAGCAGGACCATCGAGACGCACAGCGCGGAAGGACGGTTCCCTGCGAGTGTCCCACCGCCCACGCATGTGTGGTGGCAGGAGGTGAAGCCAGCTGTGGCCACGGGGTTCTAGTTTAGAGCAAATATTGTCCTAAAGTGGTTCTGGGATGCGCCTTGTGCATCTGTTTGTGTGTGTTTTCTTTGGGAGTTGCTGCGTTGACTGTGGCTGCCAGCCAGCTCCCACGAAGGAAAATGGGGTGGCTGGGAAGCCTCTCTGGCCTCCACACCTGCACCTCACATCTGGCTCTGGTTTATGACCATGGCTGTCCATCTACCATGAGCTTGCACTGATGAGGCAGGGCAGGTGACCATCTGAAGACCCCCAGGGTTGGGACACAGGGCAGGCCCAGCTGGGGAACTGCGTCCTCTGGCTAGAGCCAGTCCAAATGGAGAAGGTGGTCTGATCAACCTTAGGACTGGCTATTACAGTTAGACCCCAGACATTTGTTCTGTAGTTTAGAACCTTCTGTGACCTTCAGGGACAGTCACAAGACTTTTTTCCCCAGGCAAGTCCTTGGGAAGATGGCGGTGGAGGCAACACAGAGCAGGTCCTTTCTTCTGGGTCCCCAGCCATCCAACCACAAGGCCGAGGGCAGAAGCAGGGAAGGAAGACAGGAGATCTGGGTTTTAGCCAACCCTGGAGCTATCTCACAGGGACCTGCCATTGCCTGGGACGGGGGAATGAGGTCAGTGGGACAAGATCAGTTCCCTGGTCTCCACTGTTCTGTTGTGCAGCCATGGGGCCCGGCACCCCCCAGTCTGTCAAGGTGACCAGATGATAGTAAATCAAGTCTGCTGTATTTTAGCACCATGAGAGGGGCCAGTGTCAGCAGCGCCACGGACCTTCCCAGTCTCTCAGGAATGTCCTAAAGGCAGAGGTGGTGAGCTCCCCAAAGCTGAGACAGATAGAACAAGAGACCAGCCAGGTGGGCTATGGGAGGCCAGGCTGAAGGACCAGAACTGCCCGTGGCCCTGGAACCAGGATGGTCCTCGGCCTGCTGCACACTAGACACCCGACGTCCTGAAAGCCAGCCACACGCCCACACTGCTGTGGTGTGTCTGCTGACCCCACGCTCCGCCTTGCTCTCTGTAGGGCCAGCCGTGTTTAGATGGCATTTGTGAGTCGACTCCTGACCGTGCTCTCCCCTGGACATGGGAAAGGCTCCAGGTCTCCTCTCAAAAGCACCTAAGTTCTCTCCCAAAGAGAAAACCCTCAAAAACCTAAATATTCCTCCTTTGTCAGACGTCAGCCGCCTGCCCCTCCCTGGAGTCTGTTGGCTGTCTTGAGTAGTCTGGAGAGCACACGGACAGGGTGGCCAGATAGGAGTCTGAGGCCCCCAGGGAGAGTCAGTTCTTGGGGGACTTTGGGGAGGATAATGTATATACATGTTCGTGTGTGTCCCTGCATGTTCATGTGTGTGTACACGTGTGTGTCCCTGCATGTTCATGTGTGTGTACACGTGTGTGTCCCTGCATGTTCATGTGTGTGTACACGTGTGTGTCCCTGCATGTTCATGTGTGTGTACACGTGTGTGTCCCTGCATGTTCATGTGTACGTGCATGCATGTGGAGGCCAGAGGCCAATGTCAGATATCTTCCTGTATGGCTGCCCACCTTATTTTTTCAAGACAGATTCTCTTAGTGACCCTGGAACTCACCAATCGGCTATACTCCTGTCTCTGTGCCCCCGCACCCAGCACTGGGGTCAGAGATGTGCACCGTACCCCACCCTAGCTTTTACATGGGTGCTGAGGGTCTGAAATTGGGTCCTCAGGCTTATGTGGTGAGCACTTGACCTATAGCAATCTCCCTGGACCCCACCTCATCCCTTTGCACTTCTCTTCAGTCTCTGAGTCCCAGCTGTAGGTGACCTCCAAGCCCCCCGTCCCAGGGGTCCTATGCTCTCCACTGTTGCTGCCGGTGGGCCGCTAGACTTCATGTCATCTCCTGAGTTAGCCCTGGTAGACAGGCCCAGCCTATAGGAGAGAACAGCTGACCTTCCTGTGTCCTGACCCTGCCAGTCCCTTCCCACAGACCCCTCCTAGTCTCCCTTTATTCCCCAGGACCCTTTGTCTATCCTATTTAGCCAATGGGTGAGTGTTGGGTGGCCATCTATGATGGTCAAGACAGAGCTTGGGACCTAGCTAGAGAGCTAGTACCCTATGTGCGCCAGACAGCAGCCTGGTGGGAAGGGAACCCAGCAATAAAGAATTGGCCCCAGGAAGCCAGAACTTAGCCCAGAAATCCCGCCCCCCGACACACACAGCTGAGGGCAGTGTGGGCTGGCTGTGATCACCACTGCTCAGGGGCTGTTGTGGTACCTGCAGGGTCTGTCACTGGCACCCAGTGCACTGATCACACCTTTCCTGGTGTCTTCCTGGGGCTTGGGGCCCTAACCCTTAGGGATTGCAGCCCCTCCCTGCCGTGTTCACACCATAGCCACCACCGCACTCCTCCAAGTCTTCTTCATCTGTTCACATCAGGCCCTTCAGCAGTCAAGGCCTTCTCCACAGGGACCCTCCCTCTGAGACTCCTGATCCACCCGCAGACCTTGGACCTGCCCTTCTGCCCACACAGCCATTTGGAGGCCCCTTGTGTCCCCCTTTCCCAGTGCCGTCAAGGTCGATGGGAGACGTGCCGTGGTGTTCAGGCATCATCCCAGACCTGGACCTTTTGAGACCCAGGGAAGAAACTCGAGTACAGGGAAACTCCCTGTCCCCAAAAGGATTCATGGGAGTTTTCAGCCTGGAGCAGATCAGAGACTAAGTAGAGGAACTTTCTAGATGTTCCACAGATTGTCACACCTTCCAGGTCTCCTAGCCCATCCCTGCCTCATTTGTAAGCAGAGCCACTGGGCTTTGGAAAGAGGCTGTGGGATGCCCTGCCTCTGATTACAACCGGAACAACTTGAGAACACAAAGAAGGGATCCCTGACCCTTATCCTGCCTCGCAGAACTCACACTGGGGACCTGATGTTTTTTCTCCTTCCAAGAAGTGTGTGAGCACTTTGAATCCATCACCTTCTTTTTTCCCCCGAGACCCACTGTGGGCCCCTCTCGTAAGCGATGCCTTTTATCGTAGTGGGACGGCACGAATGACTAGGACAGTTGTCATTAGCACAGTTGAGGGACCCTGGAGTCGTAGGGTCCCTGCGGCTCTAGTTTGGTTTCTGTTGCTGTGATAAACATCAAGACCCAAAGCAACTAGGGGAGGACAGGGTCGATTTCAGCTACAGCTGCAGTTCATCACTGAATCAAGTCAGGGCAGGAGCTCAAAGCAGGAACCTGGAGGCAGGAACTGAGGCAGAGACCACGGAGGAGCTGCTTACGGGCTTGCTCAGCTACCTTTCTTATACAGCCCAGACCCACCTGCCTAAGGATGGCACCACCCACAGTGGGCCGGGCCCTCCATCATCAATCAGCAATCAAGAAAGTGCTCCAGAGACCTGGCCATGGGCCAATCTGATGGAGGAGGTTCTTTAGCCGAGGTTCTTCCCTCCCAAGTGTGTCAAGCTGACAACTAAGGTTAGCTGGTGTTCCCCCCTCTGACAGCCTCCAAGGTGGGTGACCTCACTTTCCCCATAAGGAACAGGTCAGCTGTTCACAGGGGTGTGGCCCAACAGAGTGTCTATGGAGCTTGGGTAAACCCTCAGCAGCTGTTGCTAATGTGGACACAGCTTGGGCCTGTTACTGATGCACTCAGGGACCTGAGCACATGGCCTGACACACTGGTACCGTCCTCTTCTTTCAGAGGCTCGGTGATTAGGTCATTTTCCTCAGTGACCACCTTCAGGCTGACACACTGAACAAGTGGCAGCCAGGTACAGCCAAGCAACAGGCCTCACTACAAGAGACAGAAGTCATGGCTGCAACTAGCATGGACACCTTCACGGTGGTGGATGTGGTGGAGAGGGGACACGACTATATAGCAGTTTCATCCTGGAGGGATGCTAATTAAGACCCAAGATGCTCTAAAGAAAAGGAAACCTTCCATCCAGCAGGGGAAGGCTTCAAACCCAGGAAGTCAACAACTCAGTAACTTCAGGAAGTTCCAGAAACTGACCAGATGCACTAGGCCCCTCCCTCCCCAAGTATATAAGCGGTACGGACTCCTGAGAGACTCTCTCAGACTCACAGAACTGCCTGGAAGAGACAGGTGAGCCCAGCTGCCTGGAGGCCAGGGCCAACCGAGCTCCATGAAGACACTCTCCAACCGTTTCCTGCCTTCATGAATCATCATCCATGCTGGGATGAGCTTTGGTGATGGAGCTGTCTTTGAGTCATTTCTGCTCCTGTAAGTGACCTCGCCCATCCTCCTGTAAGTAACCCCAATGAAACTCATTCCTTTACCAAGTTGGACTTTGGTGGTGTCCTTACTTTGGTCTGTCATTTGTGTCATTTGGGTGAGTAGATGTCTGTTCACATCTCCCCAGGAACAGTGCCATACAACAACCTCACAAAGTCAATCCACAGCACGCCCAGGCCCATGGGAACCAACACAGAGGTCTTCGGGGTGGTAGGCATGGTGGACAGGGACGTGCCACACTGGCCAGAGTGGCCGTCATCGATGCTCTGCTGGTACCATCTCTGTTGTAGCGAGGACTCTGTGATACAGACCGTGATTCACCTGGGGTACAGGAGACAGGATGCAGCCGGAACCGAGGGAGACTTGACCCTGCTGTCGCCCAATGTGGCAGGTGTTTACAGGAAGCTTGATTTATAAAGATGATGTTTGATCTAACACAATGATAAAGGTGTGACGTGGTCAGTGTATAAACCACAACACAAATGGTCCTGGTCATGGAGGCTCTATACCTGGACAAACACGCTGGGCTTAGTGCAATGATTTGTTCCTGCCTATGTCTCACAAAAACACCCATGGTAACTGTGACATCATGAAGCAATAGAACAGGTTCCATCTCTGTTGTAGTCTTATGGAGCCGTCATTGTATACATGGACCTGGGCAGTATGGCCCGTTCCTAACTTAGCAGCCCTCACTTTTCTTCCCTAGTTGAACTATTCTGTGTTCCCTGGTGGCCTTGGGGCTTTCACGCTGACTTTAGGGAACCGGGTGGGCGGTGGTGTTCAGAGGAGATGGGAGGGGATGCGGCAGACTGCTGCATGCCAAGCTTCCATGGTCCGGGACAGCCATGAGGTTTGAAGCCCAGGGCACAGGCTGTGGCCCACTCACCACCAGAGACCTTGGAGTGAAAAACCTGCTTAGATTAGAACATACAGCTAGGGGACCTGACCCATCAGCTGGGACAATGAGAGGGTTTGGTGCCCATGCAAGGGGTGTGGAGAACTTAGAAGGCAGGTCTGGGGAGGCACGGAGGAACACAGGACTTTTAGAAGCTCTGTCTCTTCTCACTTAGATTCATCCTTGTAGGACCCTGAGACCCTCCTCAGAGCCCCCACTAATTGCCTTCATAGCTTACTGCTTTAAACATGCCCTGACCCTCCCCCCCTGCTGCTCCCTCCTCCTCCCCTCTAAGAAACTATAGATTAGGCAAGCCCGGACACAAAACTGCCCTATAAAGAGACTCCTGACCCCACAGGTGACAGTCAGCACATTCCACAACCCTGAGAACAGCACCCATCAATGGAAAACCTCCAGATCTGCACTCTATATGTCCAATCAGTTCAAAATTATGTTGGCGCGCGTGGGCTCCTTAAACCAACCAAAAATGTAACTTCAGAAATCCCCCTCCTCCCTTTGTCCAACACTTATAAAAGACTACACTCTCCCTTACTCCAGGCTCTCAGCATGGATCCGCTGCATTGGTGAGGTCTGAGAGCCCGAGCTTAAGCCCGAATAAACCATAAACCCTTGCTTTTGCATTTTGGTGTGTTGGGTCCTCGGTGGTCTTTTTGGGGTCCAGTGGACAAGGTATAACATTTGGGGGCTCGTCTGGGATTTCCCCCAGAGACCCCCGAGAGAAACCAACCCCAAAAGGTTTGTGATCAACTGGCCGGGTAAGTTTTTGTAAAATTGTGTGTGCCTGTCTTCTCTACACTTATACTTTGGTCGTGACCATCTGATCTCAGTTTTTCTTGTTGCTGGAACATTAGTGAAGTGACCTGGAGGAATCGGGAGACGTCCCCATCCTCATTAGGGTGGGTATTCCTCACCGGACACCCCACCAGGACAATAGTCCATCTGAAACCTCAGAGGACCACGCGACCCTGTTGGGACACGTGTGTCCTATCCATACAGTCTTTGGCATAATCGAGCCAGGGAATTCACACAGCTGAGAGCCCAGACCATCTGAAAGCCGTGGCAGTTTATTTTGGGCCCTCTGTCTGTCTGTGTCATTCTTGTGTCTCGTGCTTTTTGCTCTAATTTCTTTGTTGACAAAACGGACGGGACTGACAAGCACTATGGGCAATGCCCTGTCTTCTCCCCTGGACCTTACGTCCACTGGGGGGACATCAAGGCGATCGCTCATAACAATAGCATAGATATAAAAAAGAAAAAAATGGACAACCTTGTGTTCAGTAGATTGGCCCTCCTTAAATGTTGGGTGGCCGCCTGAAGGGACTTTTAATCTAAGTTTGATTTCCAGGGTAGAGGAATACATCTTTCGCCCTCGGATAGGACACCAGGACCAGATCCCATACATCGTGACCTGGCGGGACCTCGTTGAATGACCTGAGGGTGCCCCCACCTGGGTCAAATCTTTCCTGCCTCCAACTAACCTGACTGCCCCACCTCTGCAGGTTTTCTCCCTGAAGCAAAAGGTGGAGGAGAAACCCATTCACCAGGGAGGCACCGAGGAGAACGAGCATTCCACAAGCAGCGCAGGGGGTGCAAGTGGCACAGGGGGTGCAAGTGGCGCAGGGAGTGCAGGCTGTGCCCCCCAGACCCTGAGGTGCCACCACCGCTTCTGGGGGGACCTGCGCAGGCCACACGGAGCCGGAGGGGGCGACTCTACAGCCTGACACTGTTGTCCTCCCCCTTCGGCCAGGCAGGCCTCCAGATGGAGAGGGCAATCAGCCCTTTCATTATTGGCCTTTTGCCACCAGTGACCTTTACAATTGGCACTCCCAGAATGCGCCTTTCTCTGAAAACCTAAGGGACTTGATTAACCTATTAGAAACTGTTCTTTTCACTCACCAGCCCACCTGGGACGACTGCCATCAGCTTCTAAGTGTCCTGTTCACCACTGAGGAGTGAAACAGGATCCTGGAGGCAGCCTGGAAATTGGTTCTGGGCCCCACCGGGGACCCTACCACAGACCCAGGCATCATTAATGCCAGCTTTCCCCCTAGCCATCCCAACTGGGATTACAACACGGCAGAAGGTAAGGAGAGGCTCCTGGTATACCGCCAGACTCTGTTAGCAGGTCTCAAAATGGTGAAAACCCGCCAATATGTCTAAGGTCTATGATGTCAGGCAGGGGCCCGAAGAGAGCCCAGCTGCATACTTAGAGGGGTTACAAGATGCCTTCCGGCAGTACACTCCATATGACCCAGAAGCAGAGAAATCAGCTCAAACTGTGATGTTTGCTTTCGTTAACCAGGCAACCCCTGACATCAAGAGAAAGTTACAGTCTCTAGATAGACTAGGAGAAAAGAACCTTAGGGACTTAATAGCAGTGGCAGAAAAGGTTTATAATAGAAGGGAGACAGCAGAACAAAGACAGGAAAGAAAAGAAAAAAAGATAGGAACCAAGCCTGA
>NW_008343206.1:1217336-1219633 GCF_000622305.1 Nannospalax galili | reverse complement strand
GCCACAAGAAGGACCTCAGAGAGATATTATTGGCAACCAACCCCCAGTATGGAGTGAGCTCATTGGTGGGATCCAGACCACGAAATAAGGTAGGGAAAAACCAGTGTGCGTACTGCAAGGAGGAAGGGCACTGGGTGAAGGACTGCCCCAAGAAGAATAAGCAATCAACTAAGGTATTACCAGCTCTAATTGGGGGTGAAGACAGTGACTAGAGGAGACGGGGCTCAGGTCCCCTCCCTGAGCCCAGGGTAACCCTGAAAATAGAGCAGAAACCAACTGAGTTTATTGTGGATACTGGTGCACAGAATTTGGTTCTGTTGGAGCCAAGAGGGCCAGTGTCCTCCAGAACTACATGGGTACAGGGGGCCACTGGAACAAAACCTTACTCTTGGACTACCCAAAGAACAGTGGATCTAGGAAAAGGTCAGGTATCCCACTCGTTTCTAGTAATCCCAGAATGCCCCTACCCACTTCTGGGCAGAGACTTATTGTCAAAAATGAGAGCACAAATCCACTTCACAGCTAAAGGAGCCACCCTGCTTCACGATGGGGCACCGATTCAGGTCCTAGTCACCAATGACCTAACCAAGGAATATAGACTACATCAAGAGCCGATTCAACCCAATCCTGAGATAGCCGAGTGGCTCCAAAGATTTCCCCAAGCTTTGGCAGAAACAGGGGATATGGGACTGGCAGGACACAGGCCCCCCATATATGTTGAACTCAAAGCAGGAGCAGACCCTGTTAAAGTGCGCCAGTATCCTATGCCTCTAGAGACAAAGCGTGGAATTACTCCACACATTAAAAGGTTGGTGGAGCTAGGAATACTGACACTGATCCAGTCGGCCTGGAACACCCCACTCCTGCCTGTCAAAAAGCGCCAATCCTGGGACTATAGACCGGTACAAGATTTGAGGGAGGTGAACAAGAGAGTCATTGACATTCATCCCACTGTCCCCAACCCTTATACATTACTCAGTACCCTGCCACCAGATTGGCAATGGCATACAGTTCTGGACCTCAAGGATGCCTTCTTCAGCCTGCCACTAGCTCCCAGCAGTCAGCCCTACTTCACCTTCGAATGGCATGATCTGGAGGCAGGAATTAGTGGCTAGCTGACCTGGACCGACTGCCTCAAGGGTTTATAAATTCTCCAACTACATTCGATGAGGCCCTGCATGAAGATCTGGGTGAGTACAGAGCCCAACACCCCGACATAAGCCTGTTACAATAAATAGATGACTTATTGATTGCGGCACCAGACCAGAAGTCCTGCCTGGAGGGGACAGAGGACTTACTCCACATACTTGGGGACTTGGGATACCGGGCCTCAGAAAAAAAAGCTCAGATATGTCTGCAAGAAGTGACTTACCTAGGATACGTCCTCAAAGAAGGGCAGCGGTGGTTGACTAAGGCCCGCAAAGAGACTGTGCTAAAGATACCTGCACCGACCTCCAAAAAGCAGGTGAGGGAGTTCCTGGGCACTGTGGGGTTCTGCCCCTAAAACGCAAGCTCTTAGAGGCCCCTGCCTTGGGACTACCAGATGTAAGCAAACCTTTCTGTCTATATGTGGATGAACATAGAGGTATTGCAAAGGGAGTCCTCACCCAGAGGGTAGGCCCCTGGAAGAGACCTATTGCCTACTTATCAAAAAAAACTAGACCCCGTAGCAGCTGGGAGGCCCCCTTGCCTGCGAATTATAGCTGCAGTCGCCCTGCTGGTTAAGGATGCTAACAAATTAACTTTGGGACAGGACCTGCTTGTGGTGACCCCTCATGCCCTCGAGGGAGTGCTCAAGCAACTGAGCAATGCCCATCTGACTCATTATCAGGCTCTGCTCTTAAACCCACCCAGGATCACCTTCAGGTACCAACGGCCTTAAACCCAGCCACGCTGTTGCCAGACCCAGATCTTGGAGACCTACTTCACGACTGTACTGAGATTCTGGCACAAGTGCACTGCATCCGGCCGGACTTGAAGGATGTCCCCTTACCTGACGCCAAAGAAACCTGGTATACGGATGGAAGCAGCTTCGTCAGAAATGGTAAAAGGCATGCTGGGGGAGCAGTCACAACTACCTCGAGCGTCATTTGGGCCGAGCCACTGCCAATAGGTACATCGGCCCAAAAAGCTGAACTGATCACGCTTACCAAAACCCTAAAGATGGGTAAAGGAAAGAGACTCAACATCTACACAGATAGCAGATATGCATTTGCCACTGCCCACATCCATGGGGCCATCTATCAAGAGAGGGGCCTCCTTACTGCAGAGGGAAAGACTATTAAAAATAAACAAGA
>NW_008343206.1:1203764-1215840 GCF_000622305.1 Nannospalax galili | reverse complement strand
TCCTGCTGACCTGTCTATTACTGATATTGAACTGCTCGTCGGCTAGTGGCAGCCTTCCTGCAAGTAACACAAATCCTCATATGCCTGTGCAGGTTACTTGGACAATCACCAATCTAGAAACTGGGAATCCCGTGTTAATATTGTCTGATATGCATCCCCCCAATACTTGGTGGCCCCCACTAGATGTGGACCTTTGTACCCTAGCAGATGGGGCATGGGACTATGGTGTGGCAACTGTCAGTAGGGATACAGAGGATTCTTAAGCAGGATTTAATTGTAAATTTAAGTCGGGAGTCCGATTTCTCCAACAGAAACAGTTCTATGTCTGCCCAGGACCCGATTACAAGCCTAGCTGTGGGGGACCTGATCAGTACTATTGTCCACGTTGGGGATGTGAGACCACTGGCCATGCTTCCTGGCTGAATAGTGCCCGTGGAGATTATATCACTGTCATACGTAACAAAACAAGCCCTCCATGTGAGCTGGCTAGGGGACCTAAGCCCCGCTTTTGCAATCCCCTGCTCATTAGATTCACTGATGTAGGAAAACAGTTTACTGGTTGGGATGGTGTCAATACATGGGGCTTACGATTGTACCTCCAGAGAGTTTAGGGTGACCCTGGAATCTTATTCACCATTACTAGGCGACAAACGCCCCTTGCCATAGCAATAGGACCCAATCCCATCCTTGTCCCAAGACTTATTGCAGATACAAAAGCAAACAAACCCTTGATTTCACCTCCTCCCGTTTTCAGCCTGTATCCTGCCACCGTGGGAAGATCCAATAAACAGCCTCTTACACCCTTTTCTCCAATCCACCGTTACCAGCAGTCTTTAGATTTTATTGAGATCACAAATCAGGCCTATAACCTTTTCAATGCAACTAACCCTAAACTAGCTAAATCCTTTACGCACTAGTTTAGACCTTGACCTTCAGAGAATAGAAGAGTCCATAACTAAGCTTCAAGACTCTGTTGGCTCTCTAGCAGAAAGAGCTTTACAAAATCGCAGAGGGTTGGACCTCCTGTTCCTGCAGCAAGGGGGGTTATGTGTTGCCCTAAAAGAAGAATGCTGTTTTTATAGAGACCACTCAGGGCTGATAAAAGATAACATGGCCAAAATAAGAGAAGGGTTGGAGCAAAGAAAATTAGAACAGGAGGCCAGACAGGGATGGTTTGAATCTTGGTTCAACCAATCTCCTTGGTTAACGACCCTCATCTCAACTCTCTTAGGCCCCCTTATAATTCTGCTTTTAATACTTACCTTCGGGCCATGCATCCTCAATAAATTAGCACAGTTCCTGAAAGATAGGTTGGGCACCATCCAACTTATGGTTCAGAGACAAGAAGTCTACATGCCTCTCAGTACAGCCCCTCCAGATACCTGTGCACTGGCCAATCAGAACCCATAATTGGGTTCCCCGGTCACAAGACAAGGGGGGAATGTAGGACCCTGAGACCCTCCTCAGAGCCCCCACTAATTGCCTTCATAGCTTACTGCTTTAAACATGCCCTGACCCTCCCCCCGCTGCTCCCTCCTCCTCCCCTCTAAGAAACTATAGATTAAGCAAGCCCGGACACAAAACTGCCCTATAAGGAGACTCCTGACCCCACAGGTGACAGTCAGCACATTCCACAACCCTGAGAACAGCGCCCACCAATGGAAAACCTCCAGATCTGTACTCTATATGTCCAATCAGTTCAAAATTACGTTGGTGCGCGCGGGCTCCTTAAACCAACCAAACATGTAACTTCAGAATCCCCCTCCTCCCTTTGTCTAAAACTTATAAAAGACTACACTCTCCCTTACTCCAGGCTCTCAGCACGGATCCGTTGAGTTGGTGAGGTCTGAGAGCCCAAGCATAAGCCCGAAAAACCATAAACCCTTGCTTTTGCATTTTGGTGTGTTGGGTCCTCGGTGGTCTTTTTGGGGTCCAGTGGACGAGGTATAACATCCTCATTCACCCTGGACTAAGCCCCCAATTTCCCTGTGGGTCAGGATTGCGGTGCCAGCTCTGCACACCAACTCTGCCCTCTGATGCCCACTCTTTGAGCTCCCATCCTGGGATGTGGCAGATGCCCAGGTGCCTTTAGAGGATAGTTCTGAAGATGTAGGGTGTCTGGAGGCAGAGGCTGGTGGGTAGCTGTCTTGCAGTGGGCACAGAGGGCAAGTAGGGGCTCCCAGTATGAGGCCTCTAAAGTCTGTAACCATGGTGGGACAAGTTCTCCACTTCTCCGTGGCAGCCTGGGGCTTCTACTCAGAAGGAAGGCTGCTCTGGGGGTACAGTCCAGACCCACATAGGCCAGCCAGGGACTCTGGGGACCTGGCCCCTGAGAGGCCAGCCCAGAGGAGGCCAGCTCACTGCTCTTCTTGCTATTGTTCCTACCCAGAAGCAACTTGATCGTTCTGGGTCTCTTTCTGCCTTCTACCTGTCACCACATCTGCTCTACCCATCCACCGACAGCCTGGAGCCCTTAGGTATTTACCTCAACTCCCAGAGTACCATTGAGGTCTCCTGCACTGGACCAGGTCCCCTCCTGTCTGTCTCTGGTCAGAGCACCATGCCACTCATTCTGGGATAGCCATCAACTGGGACCTTGAGGGACACCAAGGCCCTGGAGAAGAGGGTGGACCTGGATGGGCAGAGAGACTGGGGAGGGATGCAACACCTCCTCATGGTGGGCTCAGGGGACCCAGGTCAGGCCCTTCCCAGTCCTACCCACCGGGACCCTCTGCCACCTTCCTCCACGTGGGGAGGCCAGGGCCTCCCAGTCTGCCCAGCTTGCTTCTAGATGCCTCTCCTCTTCTGGGAGGCAGGCTCAGGGCTGGGCTTCTTCCAGCCTGTCAAACAGTCCAGAACTGGATACTGGGCTGTCTCCCACAGATATGAGCCAAATGGAGGCTGTGCCTAGTGCAGCCCTGGGTCAGCAGTGGATGGCATATACCTCTCCAGCTTGCCCAGGTACCTTGAAGGACCTGGCTAGGCCAGAGGACCTGATCCTCCTCGAATCCAGATAGGTCAGCAGTCAGAAACCTCTTCTGTTTAAACCTCTTCTTGTAAAAGCTACTGAGAAAAGTGGACACATGGTCTGTTGAGCAGGCGCTCCTAGTCCTTCCCATCCCCTGGGCAGCCCCTTGGCCCACAGCATGCTCAGCCCACTGTCCCTTTTGCCCAGGATAACTGGGCTTTGCACACCACTTCCAAATAGCATTTGGCCACAAAACTTCTGTTGTGGTCCCTGCAAGTCATCCTCCACCCAGATCCCCGCCTGTGCTCTTTTGATGGATGGCCTGCTGCATCACCTCTAATATCTGGACTGATGGAAATCCATCTTTCTTGTCTCCCATGTCCCAAGTGTGAGCACACAGGCATACATCCGTATCCCATGTGCACACTAGGGGCCTGGCAGATGGGCAGAGGCAGGGCAAGGACAGCAGCAGCTCTGATAACACCTGGCTCCCAGGGATAGACTCCAGGTGACTACAGCCTGTGGGTTTGCTGCAGAGACTCTGCAGCAGGCCGCAGCCTGCTGGGAGCAGCCGAAAGTCTCCAGGACTCTGGCCTACACCTGTCCCCGCCTTCCTGTTTGTTCTTTAATCTGGGCTGTCAACCTGATTGGATTAAGGGTCCTCTAGGACACACCTTTGGGCATGTCTGTGAGGGCATTTCAAGAAAGAGTTAACTGAGGTGGGGTTGGGGGGAGGCTGGAATGGGGGCAGCGATATCTCAGGGACTGGGGGCCCTGGTGGAGTGAAAGGAGAGAACAGAGAAAGCAGCTGCCTCCTGATCTGCTGAGATGTGAACAAGCAGCCACTCATTTCCGCTGCCGTGGAGCTGCCCGCCGCCACACCTTACCACCATGACGAAGTGTATCCGTGAGCTGGATGCCTTCGGTTGTCAGCTTGACCAAACCTGGGAAGAAGGAGCCTCAACTGGGGAATTTTCTCTATAGGACTGTCCTGTGTCCATATCCGTGAGGCATCTTCTTGACTGATAATTGATGTGGGAGGGCCCAGGCCACTGTGGGTGGTGCCATCCCTGAGCAGGTGGACCTGGGTTGTATAAAAAAGCAGGCTGAGCAGGGGCCAGGGAGCAAGCCAGTAGCTTGTCCTCCGTGGTCTCTGCTTCAGCTCCTGCCTCCAGGTCCCTGCCCTGCTTAAGTTCCTCAGTGATGGACTATGATCAGGACACGTAAGCCAAATAAATCCTGTTCTCCCCAAGCTGCTTTTGGTCAGAATGTTTTATCACAGTAATAGAAAAGCTAGCCAAGACAGCCCCTTAATCTGTGAGTCAAAATAAATCCCTCCTGGAAGATTTGTCGGGTATTTGATCACAACGAGAAAAGTAACGAAACCTTCTGGATCGCCTCACACCAGGAAGGCTCTCCCACTTCTTAGCCCCGGGGACATTCTCTACTGTCACTCAGTGCTCTTGGGGAACATCAGAAGTCATCACATGTGGCATGCTGTACTGGCAAAGGAGTCAGCGAAGCAAAAGGGAGAATCCTAAATGCTTCTCATTCCTTCAAGGGTCACCTTCTAGGTTCAGGGCATGAACAAGGGTCAGACCGCATGTGCACAGATCTGTTTCCTGAGTTCCTGGCACGACCCTGACATAGCCTGGTTAGCTCTTCCTGGACCCCGGGGACCAGGCCAGATCACACCACTAAGCAGGAGGTTCCCAAGGTCAAGCCTCCTGCTACCCATCCCCACCTCAGCTCCCAAGGCTTGGACAGGCTAGTGGCTTAGGAGGGACTGCAGCCCAGAGTCCTCTGTGCAGAGTAAGAAACTGAAGGCCAGAGGGAAGTGGCTCCCAGAGTTCACACTCAGCCCCCCGCCCCCATGCCCAGGCAGCACAGGGGCTTCAGAGCTCCCAGGGACAGGCTCCAGGGTGATGTTTGGGACCAGGGGTTCTCAGGGCCATCTGCCCCCCAGAATGTTAGAGAAGCAGCTAGAGAGGGACAGGACTCTGGGACTTGGACCCTTCAGTTGTCTGTTTAGTACCACAGCACCCTGTAGGGAGGCCAGGCCCACCTCATCCTCTCTCCATCCCCAACTCTGCAAGCCAAGCTTTCCAACCCAAAGAGGACCCACCCAGGCTCACACTCCAGTGTTCTGACCCTGCCCCATGTCACCCTGAACCACAGAGGGTCATGAGGCAACACTGGCCCCCGGACCACAGAAGGACCATGGGAACACATTGTGCCCCTCACATCTTCTAAGCCAGACCTCCCCAGGAGATCAGTCACCCTGGACCCATGCCCACTGAACACAGCTCTACCCTCAGCCCTGCCCACTAATACCCTCTTTTTCTCCTAGCTCCTAGGTTGCCGTCTTAGGCACCTGAACCCCAGCCTGTGACCAAGCTCCTTAGTAGCTCCTTCTGCCCACCCCACTGCCTCATACCACCTCAGAGAGAGTGGGGACCAGCTCCCCCTACCTGGCAGTCAGAGCCCAAAGACTCCAAGACTCCATAGAGAGGGCTGGGCACTGCCCAGCGGCGGATCCTGCACTCAGATGCTCTCCTGATGGAGAGCTCAGCAGCTCTGTCCTTTGGAAGGTGCTTGGCTGGCAGGAAGTCCTTCCCCCACTGCCTCACATGATCAAGTTCCTGGGAGACGCAGCATCGATTTTGAAATCCTTTTGAAAATGTTTCCTTTGTTTTGTTTTATTTAGAAATTTCCCAAATTTTTACCAAGTTAAGGGACAACCACAAGAATGTGTAGCCTGGGTGGACAACTGGCATAAACACCCCCTCCCCCACTTCCCAGCCCCCCCAAACCACAGCCCCTCAACTCAGCAGCCAAAAATGCCAAACACAAGCAAGAAGATATGAAGGAAGAGATACAGCAACATACGTGGAGGTGAAGACGGCACAGCACTGCCCTGTGGCCATGGTGCACACACACGGGGGCATACACATACGTGCCACACGCCTGCAAACACGCATGTATACATGTGTGCATGCGTATACGTGTGTGCGCACACAGGTATAACATACAAGATTCACATGTATGCATGTGCATGCACACACATACATGCCCCTGAGGGGTAGCCCTGTCCTAGACTTGGCGAAGATCTGCAGGGTTTAGGGGCTGGCCAGCCCCTCGTGCTGGGCCTCCCGACAGCCCCTCGGGCCTTCTTTCCGTTTGCTTGGCCCTGCCCTGCAACTCCCAAAGTCCTTTTATTGAATCTAGTGGGACAGAGATTGGCAGGCTCTGCGAGAGATGTAGCTTTGTGCCCCGCCCCCCCCGAGACCCTTGGGGTGGGAACCCTAGGTGACTGCAGGCAAGGTGGACAGCCTTGGACCCTCAGAATCCTCCTGTCACAAAGCCCTGACCTTCGGAACCTGGGACTGAGAGGTCTGGAATGGTGGACCTGTAAGGATAGTCCTGAGGGCCTGCCCCCTAGCTTGCCTTGAAAGTCACTCCAGCTTCACCCTGAGGTTGCACCCTCCAGGCTGCACCCCAAGGCAATTCCAGCTCCTTCCTAAAAGCCTCTACATCCTTCGGGATCTGCCTCTTCCCCAGAGAAGTTGCCCCCGCCAGATGGACTCTGGTGGAGTCAAACTTCATTGCCCTGGGGGCCTCCCCCTAGAGAGATGGCGTTCCTTGGCCCAGAACATTCAGCTTTAAGTAACCAAGCTGGAATTCTAACCCAGGAATTTCTGCATGAAAGCCTCGCACAGCACTGCCCAGCAGGCCCAAGAGCCAGCTCTGCCTGGCAGCCTGGCTACCAGCTGCCAGCCCAGCTCCATGTGGAGGGTTGGGGGGAAGGATATTCCACCCACTGGAGAAGCCAACATAGGGCCCAGAGGGACCCGCCCCCCCCCCATGAGCTGGTTCTCACACGGGAGGTTTAGGGTGCCAGTGGGTACTTAGAACCCCTGAAATCTCACCTCGCTCCAGGGAGATGGGCTCTTACAAAAGCCAAGGCAGGGCTTTGGGACTTTACTGGCACATCAACAGGAAGGAGAGGCTCTTGACCTTTCAAATGTTTACTACATGAGGAAATTAATTCACTACTCACAGGCTTCGACGATAAGAATAAACACACATGGTCCCTCAGGACAAATTCGGGCCAGTCTAGGGCTTCCCACCTCTGAGGAGGAGGTCAAGAGGTGTCAGGCAGGTCTGCTGACCTGACCTTCTCCACCCTGATCCTGGCCACTACCTGCAGTGCTCCTGGCTGCCACCTGCACACAAACAAGGTTTCAACTTTCGGTTTTTTTGCTCTTTGGGGAAGGGTCAGGTACCTGCAGACTTGGCATTACGTGTTTCCAGGGTAGGAAGGATGGAGGCCCATTCTGGCTGTGATGATGTGTTACTCACTATGGTCAGGGAGGGGGCTAGCCTGGGGTCCTTGGCCACCAAGGTTTCCTTCTACTCACCTGGACTGATCCAGGAGGTCAATCTTCTCATGTGATATCCTGGCAGCTGTGGGCCAGTCTGAAACTCAGATGCCTAATGGGGTCTGAGGTAGACGTGGGAGCCAGAGTGCAGCAGGTAGTGTCAGTGAGTCACGCCTATGTAACTCGCTCCCTTTTGCCAGCAGAGGCTGCTGGAGCCATGGAGCATCTTGTGACCCTGGTTGTTTGGCCCTTGGCAAGGAGAGGCCTGACCTCAGTAGGCTGGTCTGTAAAATAGAACCATCTCACACCATCGAACAGGGCCGCCAGAGGTGCACGACTCACACCATCGAATAGGGCCGCCAGAGGTGCATGACTCACACCATCGAACAGGGCCGCCAGAGGTGCACGACTCACACCATCGAACAGGGCCGCCAGAGGTGCATGGAGAAAAGCCCTGGCCCTCACCTTGAAAAGCCCTGGCCCTCACCTTCCGTTTCTTTTCACCTCTACAATCAGTAGGGTGACACATCAGTGCCTGTCAGTGCCCAGTACCCACCACCCTCACCCCATAGTCAGTTCCCAGTGCCCCCAAGACGTTTCATGTGCTCACGGCAGCGCTGCAGCTGCAAAGAGCAAGAGGAGAGCGGCCCATCGTACAGGTGAGGGGATGAGGATGATTGCCTCACCTGTTCCCGAAGCTAAAGGCATGTCCTGACTTCTACCCCAGCCTTTCCACGCGGTACAGCTGACCCTCAGCTGCTTAGCAGAGCCGTCTTACCTACTCAGATGTGGACATCGGGACCCTGGATCGGGATCCTCTGCCCAACCATTCCAGCCTCTCAAAGCTTCCAGACCTGCCCACAGCCTTTCCACCTCTGCCCTGCCCTCCCATGCACCTGAGCCACCCCTCACTCTCCTACAAAGTCAAAGTGCCTGTCTCAGGATCCCTGGAGCCTTCTCAGCCCCTACTTGATGCATACCACTCTGTCACAGTAACTGACCTGCTGGCCTGTGCTCCCCTAGGCTAGGAGACCCTGGTGCATTTATAAAGCACTGGATGCCCGGATGCCTATGAGACTTGGGGTTTGCCTGGCCCATCCTGGTCCTATGGACATCAGTATCCCGAATATTTGGTTCTGTAGTTTAGGAAACCACCTGGCCCCTAAGCATCATGCAGGGGTGAGAGCATGGAACCTGGGTGTGGAGCTTAAGGGAGGAGTCCCAGCTGCGCTCATAGCAGCATGGGGCCAGAGAATTCTTGCCGGCTATGAGGGGTGTGGAAGGCCTCTCTGTTGACCTTCCTTTCCCTGCCTGCCCACCACAGTCACACCTCCTGTGTCCCCTGTGGACAGTCCTCAGGTTGGTGTTGGAAGCCAGACTCATTCCAAGGATCAGCTTGTGTGGACTCTACAGAGTGACCAGGCCTGCTGAGCCCTGCCCTGCCTTCCTGCCACATCCTCCCACAGAGCCAGGCCTGGATTCAGAGGTACTGTCCATCCTTGGCTAACCCCTGTGCTGGCTTCAAGAAGGTGAGGCTGATTTGCATCCCGCTGACAGTGGAGCTGGAGAGCCCTAACTCTACCCAAGGCTAGATGGAGCTAGGCCACTGACAACACTGCATCCTGTGGCCTCTGCCTTTACCCTTACTTGAGTGTGTCATGTTGCCTGCCACCCAGCAAGGGGAGCCGAGCCAAGTGAGCCAGTGCACCGGGCCAGGCATGGGCCAAGGAGCTGAGCTGCGAGCCGCAGCCAGGTGCTCCAGGTAGGGTCTTTGGCACAAACCCTGCCAGATACGCCCTTCGTTTATGGGCCCTGGGGGCTTCCTCCTCCTCTCAGCCTCCCCCTAAGTTCCCTATTCCGCTAACTCAGAAAGCACCTAGGATATTAGAGACATGCCAAGTACCCAGCCCCTGACCTCTGTGGCGGCCCAGTCAGGCCTAAGGAGCCCACGGAACACTAGGATCCTTGGAGACTCATTTCCAAGTAAGAAAAAGGGTCATCCTGGGAAACGTCTGTGCCCCAAGCCCAACCTGCGCCACGCATCCCAAGCAGGCCCATGTGAACACTTGGGACCTTGTCTTCTTGTAGAGTGACCCTCATCCAGTGACCCGCCCACCCCAGCCTTACCTCTGCCTTCCTCTGCCCAGCATCCTCCACAGCCATGTCACCTCTCCTTACTATCCCCACCCACACTGAGCTCTGACTCACAGCCAACACCCCTCAAACCCCTGAGCCGATCCCCACCTCACAGCCAGTACAGCCGCTTTCTGGCTTTCTGCGAGAGCCCTGCCACCGCCCCACCAAGTGCCCACTCATCACCATCCCCACTCGGCCTACACTGCCTGGGTATCCGGCCTGAGGTTCCCCTTCCCACTTCCCCGAGTGACGCTGAGAGGCTGGGGCAGCGTGCGGCTGCCCCCACCCCATCATTACCTGCTGAGCTCAGAGCTCCACTTGGCTCCAACTGCCCACCATACCCAGCACTTTCTGCCTAGAACCCTCACTGTGAGCCCTCCCACCTATGAGGAATGGGGCATGTGGCCCTCCCTAAACCCTAGCACTCTAGGAACCACTCCTCCGCCCGTGGCTTCCACTGCAAAGTACAATTAAACATCCTCACGTTGGCCTGCCAGCTGGCACAGGATCTCTCAGTGCCAAGAGGCCAGCTGGCACCTGGTGGCTGAGCTGGGTGCCCCCAGGACACTGCTCTGCCCTCTCACCTGGAGCCACACCCTTTGCCACAGTGCAGGGAGAGGCGGGGCCTGGTGTCACACACTGCCTGTCTGAGGACAGAAACAGCTCAGCGGCTGCTCCCCTGGGGTTTGCCTTCCCTTGCCCAGCAGAAGTGGGCTACGGGGAGGGGGAGTCCTGCACCTATTCCCTGCCCCAAATATCTCCCACAGGGTCATGCCAATAGTGTTTAAGGCACTTGTGTCCACAGAGATGGCCAGCATGAAAAACCAGACCTGCAGGGCTGGCCCCGGTGGGCCTAGACAGAGTTCAGCCCTGCCTCCGTATCTCCAGAGAGGCCCCAATCCCATAACCCTCATCCCTCTTGCCAAGTTCATCCGGACTACATTTGCTCATCCACACATGTGTTGAGCATCTATTGCATACCTGGCTGAGCTCAAGGGCCTGTGCACCTCTGATTGAAGACAGCTGGGTCCCAACATACAGGAAAAGGTGCCAAGGCCAGAGTGACACCCTGGCCCTCCCTAGCCAGGACCTGTAGCCTTGTCACATCAAGTCAACCAGCCCATCCCAACGGTGGCTTTTCCCCAGCTGAGGTGGCCCCTCCGTCCCAGACAGCCCAGATTACAGTGGGACTATGCCGGGGCAGGTGCCAGGACAGCCGCCTTGTTATCTCAGACACTGACGTCACCGTCTGTAGGGGATGATAGGGGGGTCACTTCCCGGGGCCAGACAGGAAACCTGCCCAGCACAGGAGGGGTGCCCTCTAGGCCGGAGGAACTGGGACCCTCTGCTCCCATCCTGGTCCACCCAGGCCAGCCTAGGCCTGGTATGTGCCTTTTATTTCCTTAATCTCCCCAAGTCCCGGTTTGGAGGACAGTCGGCCTTACAAGGGTCAGGAGATCATTTCACGGGTTCCTTCACGTCTGGGCACCCAGTGGCCACTGACTGGGAGATGGGAGCTCAAGCTTAGGGGCTGTAATGACAGACCACCCTGGCTCCCACCAGCAGCCCCTGAGTTAAAACTCACTGAGCTATTACTGAGATTCTCTTGGGGCCTGGGAGTTTAGTCTCAGCCTCGCGGGACTTTAAAACAGGGTCAGAGAGAGGAGAGGCACTGCCACTGGGCATCTTATCAAAGGTGTGCAGCAGACCCCTCCCACCAGTCCTCAGTCCTCCCACCGGCATTAGAGAGAGAGCAGGAGGAAGAAGGCGCTTTTCCAGTCTAGCCGAGCCAGGAGAGACCCTTCCCACACTGGCCACGCCTGGGACCAGCTCCCTTGGTGGCCCTGTATGTTAGCGTCTTCTCCGTTATATGAACAGAAAGTTCTCAAGGAACAAGACTATGTCCTGGGCATGGTCTCAGTCGTCACTCATAATGACTCCAAGCTGCAAGTCATCAATGCAGAGGATGAAAAAAGGCAGCTTTTTTTTCGCCAAAAAATTTTATTTAAGAAATTTTATTAGCAATGGACTTCCAATTACCAAATCAAATCAAGATGCTGCAAAATGGTGAAAGTGGTGGTGAAGATGGCTAGGCGGATGCATGTATGTATGTATGTATGTATGTATGTATGTATGTGTGTATGTATGTATGTGTGTATGTGTGTATGTATGTATGTGTGTATGTGTGTGTGTATGTATGTATGTATGTGTGTATGTATGCATGTATGTGTGTATGTATGTATGTGTGTATGTGTGTATGTATGCATGTATGTATTTATGTATGTATGTATGTATGTGTGTATGTATGTATGTATTTATGTATGTATGTATGTGTGTATGTATGTATGTATATATGTATGCATGTATGCATGTATGCATGTATGTGTGTATGTATGCATGTATTTATGTATGTATGTATGTATGTATGTGTGTATGTATGCATGTATGTATGCATGCATGTATGTGTGTATGTGTGTATGTATGCATGTATGTATGTATGTATGTATGTGTGTATGTATGTATGTGTGTATGTATGTGTGTATGTATATGTGTGCATATATATATTTTAAAAAGTGCTGTATTCATTATG
>NW_008343206.1:1197220-1203035 GCF_000622305.1 Nannospalax galili | reverse complement strand
CCCCTTGGAACAGAACTTTGGTCCTTTACAAGAGCACTGTACACTCTTAACCACTGAGACATCTCTCTAGACTTTATGTATGTATGTATGTATGTATGTGTGTATGTATGCATGTATGTATGCATGCATGTATGTGTGTATGTGTGTATGTATGCATGTATGTATGTATGTATGTATGTATGTGTGTATGTGTGTATGTATGCATGTATGTATGCATGTATGTATGTATGTATGTATCTTTGTGTGTATGTGTGTATCAGTGCATGTGTGTGTATGCATGTGTATATGTGTGTATGTGTGTATGTATGTGTGTATCTGTGTATGTATATGTGTGCATGAATATGTGCATGCATGTGTGTATGTGTGCATGTGTGTGCATGTGCATGTGTGTATGTGTGCATGCATGTGTACATGTGTATGTATGTGTATATGTGTATGTGTGTATGTGTGTGTGTATGTGTATGTATATGTGTGTACGTGTGTGTGCATGCATGTGTGTATGTATGTGTGTATATGTGTATCTGTGTATGTGTGCATGCATGTGTGTATGCATGCGTGTGTGTGTGTATGTACCTGTGGATATGTGTATATGTGTATGTGTATGCATGCATGCATGTGTATGTATGTATGTGTACATGCATGTGTATGTGTGTATGTATGTCTGTATATGTGCATGCACGTGTATGTGTGTGTGTATGTATGTATGCATGTGTGTATATGTGTATGAGTGTATGTATGTGTATATGTGTATGTGTATGTGTGTATGTGTGTGCATGAATGTGTGCATGTGTGTGTATGTGTGTATGGTGTGTATGTGTGCATGCATGTGTGTATGTATGTATATGTGTATCTGTGCATGTGTGTATGTGTATGTGTCCGTGTGTGTGTATGTGTGTATATGTGTATATGTGCATGTGTGCATGTGTGTATGTGCATGGGCGTATGTGTGTATGTATGTGTGTATGTGTGCACGCATGTGTGTATATGGGTATGTGTGTATGTGTGTGCATGCATGTGTGTGTATGTGTATGTGTGTATGTGTGCATGCATGTGTATGTGTATATATGTATGTGTATATGTGTACATGTGTATGTATGTGTGTATGTATACATGTGTCTATATGTGTATGCATGTGTATGCATGTGGACATGTGTATGTGTCTATGTGTCTATGTGTGTATGTGTGTATCTATGTGTGCATGTGTGTATGTGTGCATGTATGTGTGTATGCATGTGTGTATGCATGTGTGTATGCATGTGTGCATGTGTATGTATGTGTTTATACATGTGTGTATGTTTGTGTGTGTGTTGTGTGCATGTGTGTATGTGTGCATGTATGTGTGTATGCATGTGTGTATACATGTGTGTATACGTGTGTGTTTGTGTGCATTGTATGTATGTGCATGTGTGTATGTGTGTGTATGTGTGCATGTGTGTATTGTGTGTATGTGTGTGAATGTGTGTATGTGTATGTACGTGTGTGTATGTGTGTATGCATGTATGTGTGTGTATCTATTATGTATGGACATGTGAACAGACGGATGGACTGATGTGTGAATGAATGGATGGATGGTGGATGGATGAATGAATGATGGATGGATGGGCTGATGTGTGAATGGATGGCTGAATGATTAAATATGGGGATAAATAGATATATGGGCAGATAATGGACAGATAGATCATGAGTGGATGAACTGGTGGATGGATGTGTACATGAAAGATGGGTTGATGGATAAATGGGTGGATGGGTTGATGGGTGGACAGATGGGTGGTGGATAGGCAGATGATGGATGGATGGATAGATGGATGGATGGATAGATGGGTAGGTAAACAGGTGGATGGATGGATGTGTAGATTATTGGTTGACCAGATAGTAGGTAGTTGATTAAATGGATAGGTGAGTAGCTAGATGGTTAGATGAATAGATGGGTGGGTAAGTGGGTGGATGGATAGGCATGTGGACAGATGGGTAGACTGACATGTGAATGGATGGGTGGATGCACAGTAGATGGATAGATCATGAATGAATGAACTGATGAATGGGTAGAGGGATGATGGGTGGATGGATGGACAGATGGACTAATGGATAGATGGATGATGTGATAGATAATGGTGGATGGATAGATGGATGGATTATGGGTGGTTGAGTGGATGGATGGATGGATGTGTAGATTGTTAGCTGGTTGGACAAGCAGATAGCTGACTGGATATGTGAATGAATAGTTGGACAGATGGATAGATGAATAGAAGATGGGTGGATGAATGGATGTGTGGGTGGGTGGGTGGATGAGTAAATGGGTTGGTGTTAGGTATAGACATTTGGATATGATTGAACATGTGAGCAGATTGGGAGGGGTGGGGGGTGGGGTACATAGAAGGGCCATGCACAGCTGGATGCAGTAAGTGGACCCTCCAATGGTACGTTCTTTAAACTCCCAGCGTACTGATCAACTGCTGCACAGGTGCCCCATTCGCACTGGTTCCATGTCATGACCCCAGGCCACACAGCTTCTCAATCCCCAAATAAGGTGGACAAAGCCCTCCCTGGCCAGCCAGCGAGCAGGAAGCCCAGAGGGGTGGGAGGCCCCACTCCCGGAGCTGAAGTCAGTTCCTTCTTTTCTAAACAATGGGCCTGGCTTGGTCTTGTGGCACCACCACCCTGCTCCACCCTAGCTCCCTCCCCATCTGATGGGGTGCTGGGGCCCTCAAGGTAGGATGCAGAGAGCTTGTGGGGGGGGAGCAGGAAGGCAGAAAAGACCAGGGCAGTACAGCAGGCAGAGGGCTCCAGAACCTTCCGAGGCAGGAGAAGGGAGGAAGATGCTCTGTTTTCCCCACCCCCTCATCCAGGAGCCACTCTGTTTTCTTATGTTTGTCTTTTCTTCAAGTCCCTAACTGGAGGCCCTTCCTCCTCGCAGGATGATCCTGCCTCGGCTCCTCCCTTGCCTTCCCTTGCCCCCTCCCCGCCCCACCTTCTCCAGTCTGGTAGAGAGAATGGTCAGGAAGAGTGAGTTCCAACCACCTCCACCCAGATGCCAAAGGAGTTTGGAGGGTGGGGAAGGGAAACTGAGTCAGCTCTCTCAGGCCTGAGCCACGGCCAATGGACAAGCCTGTCCTCTGCCTCCTAGGCTACTGTACCCTGCTGACCCTGACCAAGGAGGACAGGCCATGGGAAGGGGACAGTCCTTCCTGTTAGAGTCCCAGCTCCTGGCCTCCTGCCTAAGTTCAGGTCAGGGCTGACCAACTCCTGGCTCCAGGTTCCGTGCCCCTGGGGACAGCAGGAGAACTTCCCGGGAAGCCAAGGAGGCCAGGTCCTTCTGAAAGCATTCCCAAGGCCAGAGCGTGATCCCCCAGGAGCTGCTGGGAGCCCAGGAACAACTCCAATAGCTCCTCCAATGTCTGGGCTTCCAAGGAAGGGCCCTGCTAACATGCGGTGGAACCCCACATGTACACCTCCGGGCAGGAGTGCTGTAAGGCAGGATGGGACACTGCCCACTGGGGTAGACATCTAAGAGGACAGGTAAAAGGAAGCCATGGAGCTCGGCCACCCTCTTGCTGCCCACCCTGACATCTCCCAGCTTTCAGGTGAATCAGCCTGTGGCCACCTCAGTGGCATCCCCTCCTCGAGCCTCCTCTGTGGCCAGGCATCGTGTCATGGTTCACAGTGTCACACCTCAACACGATGTGGCTACGAGTGTGTGGTACCCTGGCTCAAACAGGGCTCTTGGGCTATTTGAGGTTAGTCCCTTTCCCATCGTCCCATCCTAGGCTGTGGGTGAGTCAGCAGCTCCAGTGGAGACTTAGTTCCAGCTCCTACCTATCTCCAGCCCCCGACTACCCTCACGGCCCAGTGCTCAGTCACCAGTGGTGGGACCTGGCCCACAGATGGGTGGCTTAACTGTGTGGAGGGTCCTGAAGAAGCTTACAGGAATCTGCCCAGAGACACCTAGGTTGGGGTTCATGGTGGAAGTCACCCCTACAATGGGTCCTAAACATCCTTTCAACCTGCTGTTGACATCCAGGGGTTATAGCTGGACTGATGCAACAGACCACACCCCACCGGGCAAGACCAGTGCCTTCCCGATCATTGTCAGATGAACAAACAGCAGGATGAGGGGGACTGATGGACGAGGAACCCAGAGTGGCTGTGAGATGAAGGTAGACTCATTCGCTACCTCCCATGGCCCCCACATGCATGCACACATGAATACACTCAGTACACACACATGCACATGTCTGCGCATGTTATATTACCCCCTGGTCTAGGCCCCTGAGCTCTGTCCTTCCTCAGGGCTCCAACAGCCCCTCAGACCCTCAGCTCCTGCTCTTCCTAGCCTGGGGCCCCCAGTGAATGTGCCAGGGTCCCTGAGCCTGCCTCTAAGGCCACGAGGTTTCTGCTGTCTCACTACAGGGAGTCTCACGGCACATAGACAGCCTCCCTCACCTGCTAATCTCCTCTGATCCTGGCAACCTCCAGGTGAGGGCCACCACAGGGACCTCGGCAGCCCGTAAGTGGCCTGCGAAGGCCAAAGGTGGGTCTCCATGCTAGGACCAATTCCACCCAGTGCTAACACGCAGAGCCAGTCCAGCTGTAGGGACCCAACCTGAACAGGAGGGCCTTATACTGGAGCTGCTCCGTGTCCCCTCAGGCCCTCTCATAGCTGCAGGTCCAGTCCGTTGCTAGGATTACTGCGCAGATTAGCTCACCAAGTTTCCAGAGCTTGGAGTGTACCAGCCACTGGTGCTATAGAAACCTGGCTAGAGGCTCCTTCCTCGGCAGGCCCAAGCCTTGAGAATGACTAGGATACAGGTATGGGGTGAGCCTGGGCCTTCTCTTCCCAGAGATCTGCGTCCTGGGAAGATTGCAGTCAAGCCCTCAGTCACAGAAGTTCTGCTGGGATAGAGGGTGTCAGGCTGTGGGAGGCCTCTGTTCCTCCTATGCAGACCTTTGCACAGGGTATGTGAACCCACAGACACAGAGAAACGAAGACAGATGGGAGGACACTGCTCTGGACTGTGTGACCGGCCTGAGTCACCCACCCTTTGCAGTGCTGATTACAGTCAGTCCTGTTAGCAGGGAGAGGCAGAATGCCAGAGGCCAAGCTCCTGGGGCCATCTTGGAAGATGACTGTCATGGTCAGAGGCCACAGGCTTCCTCCCACAACATATCTTGGAATGAGAGAAGCCAGTGCTGTAGCCGTCATCCCTTCCCCATGCCTAGAGGCCTCACCGTCCTCACACCTCAGACGTCTCTCCTACCCCTCTCCAGGACCTCGACTCCCTTCCCACCCTGGTCTCCTGCTCCTCTGCCTGACCTCCACCCAGAGCTGGTTTCTTGTCCCTCTCCCTCCCTGACCCCTCCTGCCCTCTCAAGGTGAATCACCCCGTGTATCTCTCTACCACCCAGTGCCCCCAACCCCCCCATCCTCTCCACAGTCCCTTCACTTGCTGTCCCTTGTCCTGGAAGTTGGCTCCCCTTCCCCATTCCTGGGGTGATGCTGAGCACCAGTGCTGGGCTCAGAGTGTGTGAGTGCCCCTGGGCCCCTGAACCCCAACAATGTTATCATGGAAGGAGTGGACTACTACTGTCCCCCTGCTCTCGGCCCCACAACTTGTCAGACTCACCAACCACAAGGAGGGGGAGACTAGGGTGCATTGTGGGGTGCGTGGCAGACTCTGGAGTGCTCCATGGAGTCTGGTGAGGTGGAACCCCTACACTTGGACCCAGCCCAGCTGCCTCCCTCTGAGGAAGTCAGGAAGAGCAGAGGCTGGGAGTATACCTCATTTCCTTAGGCAAGGAAAGAAGAGAGAGGAAAGGG
>NW_008343206.1:1179928-1196969 GCF_000622305.1 Nannospalax galili | reverse complement strand
GGGGAGGAGGGGGGAGGGAGGAGGGAGGAAGGAGGAGGAAGGAGGGAGGGAGCAAGGGGAAGAGCCTCGTGCAGGGCTGTATGAAAGTCAGGGGCCCCAGAGGTCTTTTGCCCTTTCTCAGTGGGGCCCAGACCTGGCATGGTATTGAAACCCTTCTCCTCAGCACTGACCCATGGCCAGGAGAGCTCAGGGCTCTGCTTGGGCTCCACTGTCAGGGCTGAGGATGAGGAATAGGACGGCTCCTTCAGGCCCTCTGGCCTGCTCCTCTGGGAGCTCCTCAGCTCCCGAGCGTCCCAGTCCCTGCAGGTCCTGTCCCAGAGGCCCACCACCCTCCCCGAGGAGCCCATGGTCCAAGCCCTCCCAGCTGGGGCAGAGCATTTAAACTGACGCCTGTTATGCAAGGAACGTCGTAGGCCCCAGGGCTGGAGCAGAACGGGGTCATTTTTTTTATTAAAAAGCAAAACCTAAACCAAGAAAACAGAGTGATTAAGTTTCTCCTCAGACCAGCAGGCCCTGCAGGGGTGACCAGCTCACGGGGCTCAGACCCTCAGTGCAGGAAACAACAGAAATCTGGACACAAACAGGAAGCAGCTGGTTTTCCCTAAATGTGAGAGGAAGGCTGGGGTCCCCAGGACACCCACTGCCTAGATGGTGGTGCCGGAGCCAAGCACTCAGATGTCTGGGGCTGTCCGAGACACTGAGGACATGGCCAGACAGAACCCTGGGACCCCTGGGCTCCCTGCCTGTTGAGGATAGGAATGCCCGGGGGTGGCTCCCCAGCATGCTTGCACAAGTACGCACACATATACACACATGCATGCATACACAGACACATACACTCATGCATGCATACACACATGTACACACAGACACACACTCATGCATGCAGACACACATGCATACGTACACACAGACACACAGGTACATATGCACAGATACACATACACACGTGCACAGACATCTACATACATGTATACACACAGACACACATGCACACATGTATCTACACACATACACAGACACACAGACACTCATGCATGCAGACACACACAAGCAAACACACATATATACACATAGACACACATATACACAAATACACACAGATATACATATGCACATGCACCTGCATACATGTATACACAGAGACACATGCAGACACACATTTACACACATACACAGACATGCATACACTCACGCATGCAGACATACACATGCAAACACACATATTTATACACATACACACAGATACACAAATACATGAAGATATACATATACATATGCACACGCATGTACATACATGTATACACACATGCAGACAGACATCTACACACATACATATGCATGCAGACACACACATTCAAACATACATATATACACAGAGACACACAGATACACACATGTACACACATCTACATACATATATACGCACAGACACAGAGACAAACACAGATGCACAGGCACATTGTGGGCTCCGTTGCTCTGAGCAGGCTACCATCAATAGCTCCAGAGCGGGCAGAGCGTAAGCAAGAAGACCAGCAGACACAGGACAGCCCCCAAGGAGATGGTGGTGCAGAAGAGTCTGGGTTCTAGGGTCTGTTCCCTCCCACTTCCCCACAAGTGACTCCATTCTGGGCATGGAAATGTGGGTTTCCTCTGTCCCTAGCCCAGGGGTCCCTGGCAGAGAAGGCTGTTTCAGGAGACCTGGTTTGGAACAGTGCTGAGGTTGACCCCTGGGAATGAACCAAGGGAGTCAGAGAGGCCAGAGGAAACTTGGAGCAGGAATGGGTACTGGGGAAGCTTGGACTAACCCAGCCCAGGCCAGCAGGGAGGCCTTGAGCATCTGCTTTGAATGGAAGACAAGTGGGGTTCCAGGAGGGGAGCCAGGGCCCAGCAGATCCCCATCCCTAAAGAAAAAGGGATACCACGGAGCCTGGGTTCCAGGCCCTGTACCCACATAAAAAGGTAAGCACCGTGGCACGTGTCTGTAATCGCAGTGCTGGGAGGTGAGACAGGAGGCTCCTTGGGGCTTCCTGGCCAGCCAGCCTCGCTGAATCAGTGAGAGACCCTGTCTCAAAAACTAAGGCAGGGAGTGATTTAGGAAGACAGACATTGACCTCTGGCCTCCACAGGTATGTGCACATGCATGCACACAGACACATGTACCTACACACACTGAGCATTCATACACACAAAGAAAAAGCCCTTCCTTGGAGTGAAGAGAAATTAAATTACAAACCTTTTGAGACAACCCATTAACACAAAAACCTGAACCCCAAACCTTACAGCAGCCTTGTTCATAATCACCCAAACAGGGAAGCAAACCAGCTGTCCAGCAGGTGAGTGGATGGACAGCTCTGCCTATCCATGTCAGGGGTGCTGCTCAGAGATGAAAAGAAGCTCGTTGTCAACCCTGGGACCAAGACACACGGGACTAAACACAAGAAGCCAGGCTGGAAAGACTTCGCCTCTCTGCGACCTTCTGCAGAAGGCAAATTTTTGACACAGTGAACAATCCGGCAGGACCAGGGATGGGTGAGACCCAGAGTTGGAACAGTGACACCTTCCTGGATGACACCGTAATGGTGGGCGTGTCCCAGTTCACGGAATGCATGAACCCAAGAGCGAACGATGTAAGCACTGTGCTTTAGTTAATAGTGTGTGTTGACACTGGTTGACCAGTTGAAACCAAAGTGCCTCAACAGCGGAGGCTGTTAATGATGGAAGCTGGGTATTGGTGAGGAGAGGGCTGTGGGGGGATCTGCAGGTCTCTGCAGGGTTCCTGTTTTCAGGTTGGTCTTGAACTTGTTATCCAGCAGAGCATGACCTCAAACTTCCAGTCCTGCCTCTCCCTTAAAGAGTGCTGGGATAACAGACGTGCACTATCATCCATACCTGGTTTACGCAGCGCTGGGTATTAAACCCAAGCTTTCTGCGTGTTAGGTGAGTGCTCTGTTAACTGAGCCACATCCCCAGCACAATTCTTCTACAGGCCTCTGATCTTCGGTTCTGTGGGGAACAGACACAAGCCAGACTCTATGCAGAGGCTCCTGAGCCCTGTGCTCTGTGACGTCCTTTCTCAAATGTCCAGGCACCAGGACCTCTTTACAGTCCTAGAAGTTATTTAGGATCCCCCAGGGAAGTTTTGTTGAGATAAGGCTGCATCTACTGTTATTTACCATGTTAGAAATTACAGCTATGACATTTAAATGTTTTATAATATTTGAAAAAAATTGACTATATAGTCCTGGTTGACCTGAAACTCACTATGTAGACCAAGCTAACCTTGAACTCATAGATCCACCTCTCTCTGCCTCCTACATGCTGGGATTAAAGGCATGAGCCACCACACTCAGCTTAATTTTAGAAAACCTTTTTTTTTTTTGGTCTTTTTGAGACAGGGTCTCCCTGTAGCCCCAGCTGTCCTGGAACTTACTATGTAGACCAGGCTGGCCTTGAACTCACAGAGATCCTCCTGCCTCTGCATCCCAAGTGGTGGGACTACAGGCATGTGCCACCACGCCTGGCTTTTAGGAAAACTTTAAAATAAGTTAGATTAACTAAATCCAGAATAATATCACTGCGTACAACATTAAACCTTTTTATAAAATCTAACTGGCTTTCAAAACAAATATAGTAAGCAGAGTGTATTATTCTACATTTCAAAAATCTTTGTGGCTTCTCAGATGTGTGACTTTCGTGTTACTCTAACAGAACACCTGAAATAACATAAAAGAGGAAAGAATCCTTTGACTTACATCTTCAGAGGGTCCAGTCCAGGGTGGCTTGGCTCTATGTGTTTGGGCTCCAGGAATTCGTGGTAAAGACTGTTCATGCCATGGTGAATAGGGAAGAAAGAAACTAAGAAACATATGAAGAGATCAGGGCAGGCTACAGCGACCCCCCAGGACACTCTCCCACAGTGATCCACTTCTTCACCAAGGGAACAACCCACACATTAGCTCAGAGCCCTCTGGTTCTGATCATCCCTGGAGACGTCCTCACAGACACACCTAGGCTGTGCCTCACTACTCTCCTAGAATTACTCAGTCTAATCAAGTCGTCAATAAAGATGAACCACCGATAGAAGGCAGAGTCCTCCGTTCTCCACTCGGGTAATGGCCTGTGGTATCCTTCTAAGCTTTTAAATTTTATGTGCGTGAGTGGTTTGCCTGCACGTAGATAAGTGCAGCACATGTGTGCAATGCCCGCAGAGGCCAGAAGAGGTTATGGCTCCCCTGGAACTGGAGTTACAAGTGGTTGTTAGCTGCCAACTGGGTGCTGGGAATTGAACCTGGGTCCTCTGCAAGAGCAGCCAGGGCTCTCAACCTCTGAGCCGTCTCTCCAGCCCATCATTCCTTTCCTTGCTCAACAAACAGAAAGAATACCAGGAAGACAGGAGCCATGGGTGGAGGGCAGGAATATTTTCATGGCCTGCTTGTGAGCCAGGGATTTTTTTTTTATACTATCCCCCCAAATGTAACAAGTGTTAATTTCTTCATTAAAAAAATGTATTTATGGGCTGGAGACATGGCTCAGCAGTTAAGAGCACAGGCTTCTCTCACAGAGGGGCCTACATGGCGGCTAACAACCATCCGTAACTCCAGTTCCAGGAGGCCCTCTTCTGACCTCTCTACTGGTGTACATGGGTATGCATGCAGGAGAGAGAGAGAGAGAGAGAGAGAGAGAGAGAGAGGGAGAGAATGTGCAACAGTGCCTGTGTGGAGGCCGGAGGACAATTATAGAGTTGGCTTTCTCCTTCACCTTTATGTGGGTGCCAGTGATCAAAATCAGGTCACTAGGCATTCAAGACAACCCTCTACCATCACCGATGGAGCCATCTCACTGGCTGCTAGTAGTCATTTCTTAAAGACTCACTACAGTGTCCAATCTGAGACCCTGCCAACAACATCCTCACTCTGTTACGTTAAAATCCACCTGCCAAGCTGGGCATGGTGGCGCACACCTGTAGTCCCAGCACTCAGAGGCAGAGGCAGGCGGATCTTTGTGAGTTCGAGGCCAGCCTGGTCTACATAGTGAGTTCCAGGACAGCTGGGGCTACAGGAAGACCCTGATTTGAAAAGACAAAAATAAATAAATAAATTAATTAATTAACTAAAAAATAAAATCCGCCTGCCTAAGACCCTAGGATAGCTGGGTGTGGTGGCACATTCCTGTAATCTCAGCACTTGGGAGGTAGAGGCAGGTGGATTACTAAATTCAAGGCCAATCTAGTCTATATAGCAAGTTCCAGGCCAGTCAGGGCTGATGCTGAGACTGTGTCTCACCACAAAAAAAGGTACTAGGGTAACATGATGAAGCCCAGAGGGGACCTTGGAACCAAAGGGGGACAGAAGTAGAGATCTCAGTGCCATCCACGTGAAGCTAGCTGGCTTTGTAGTCGGCAGCATGTGACTGTGGTACACCTGGAATAGAGGGTCAGGCACTCTCTGGTATGTGTGCGGTACGCAGCTTGCTTGTAAATTTAAAATTATTCCCAAATAAAAGGTTTCTCAGGAGAAAGGAATAATATGTATCTTGTAATTTTTTTATTGTTATTTTTTTTATTTTTTGGTCTTTTTGAGACAGGGTCTCCCTGTAGCCCCAACTGCCCTGGAACTCACTATGTAGACCAGGCTGGCCTTGAACTCACAGAGATCCACCTGCCTCTGCCTCCCGAGTGCTGGGATTAAAGGTGTGCACCACCGTGCCTGGCCTTTATTGTTATTTTTTATCTTTTGAGACAGTCTCATTGTTATAGCCCTGGCTAGCCTGGATCTATCTATGTAGACCAGGCTGGCCTTGAACTCACAGAGTGATCCACCTGCCTCTGCCTCCTGAGTGCTGGGTTTAGAAGCATTTGCTACCACATCCAGAACATTTTCTCTGAGATAGGGTCTCATGGAGCCTGCCGTAACTCACTGTGTAGCTGAGAATGTCCTTGAGCTCTGGGCCTTCTCCTAAGTGTTGGGATCATAGCCTGCGCCACCGACCCTCAGTCTATGCAGCACTGACGTCAATTTGGAGCTTTGCACACGCTGGGCGATCGCTCTACCGGCATCCCTACCCACCCCCATCTTGCACTTCTGAGGGTCAAGGCCTTCATGTACATTTGTAACTTCTGGTACTGTTCACTTAGAAAATGAACTACTTCTTGCACATAATACGGGAAGCTCCCGTTTTCACCCACCACCGAGTTCCTCAAAAATGCTTCAACTGTCAGAGAACGGTCTTCCTCACCAACAGCAAACACCGAGTTTCCAAACATTCCTTGGGCTTGAAAAATCAAATATGCCCACGAAGAGCAAAACCCATAGATTATTTCCCTGGGGTGACTGAGCTGATCTCTAAGGATACAACCAGTTCAACAAAAACACTGCCTGGGCCACTTGAGCTTGTAAGTCAAGCTGCCCCACCAATGGGCTTCTGGGACATCTGTTGCACTTCCGGGTCACAGGGTGCTGTGTGTGTGCCTCTGGCTCCTCACACCGAATATTGAAAAGACACACTCCAGGGCTGAGATTTAATGGAACTAATAAAGTTTTCTGCTCCATCGAGGACATTCCTCAGGGAAGTTGGCCACCCGGCAGGGCATGGCAGCTACTTTTCAAAGTGAACCCTGTGTTCCCTGAGGTCTCCAGGCTAGCCCTTGGCCCCACACCCAGCCACATTGCCCTTGCTGGAGGGTCTTGGTGGGAGCGTGTCCAGCCCTCTGTGGACCTGTCCTGCTGTCCCCTACTCTGCCTGTCTTCTCCCTTCTCACTATGAAATTCCCGAGGCCGTCCCTGCTAGGGGAAGGCCTGCTGAGGAGCCTGGAAGAATCCCTCCCCAGAGTCCCTTGACCCATCTCTCACCAGGCCTCACACCCCTCAGCTTTCCCGCATCAAGCCACAAATATTTCTCCTGCAGAGAACCCATCTGTACCCCATTCTTTTTTAAAAATATTTTTATCTGTTATCTTTATTTTCTATGTGTGTGCGCGTATTGTCTACATGTCAGTAAGCGCACCCGTGTCGTGCAATGCCGCAGGACAGAAGAGACTGTCGGATCCCCTGGAACTGGAGTTACGGGCAGTTGCTAGCCGCCATGTGGGTGCTGGGATTCGAACCCGGGTCTTCTGCAGTCAGTGTTCTTAACCTCAGAGCCATCTCTCCACCCCCAGTACCCCATTCTTTTGACGATGTTTTTCCTTCCGCCTACCCAGCACACCTGTAGCTGCCTCCCACAAGGCCCCTTGCTCAGGTCCCACAGCAATGGGATTCCCGCGGTTCTTGGACTTCTTCTGACCCCTATTAAGCCAAACCTGCCACTCTCTGCTAATGAGAAACTAGGTGTGGTACAAGCCAGTGCGTGGCTCCTCGCTGTGAGGGGCTAACCCCAAGTTTCTTCTCGCAAAACGATAAGGGAGTTCCTAGAATGTCACAGGGAATTGCACGTATTAGATGTCAAATCCTGCAGGGTCTGTGAGGAGTTTCCCTGGACCGGCCGTGGGCGGGACTTACCGGGATTAAGCAGCTCAAGCTCTCTTTGGCTTCCTGAGCTGTTTGTTCACAGGGCCCCAGGCCAGGAGGGGTCACCTGCTCCTGGGCCAGGTCCACATGGGATGAGGCACACAGAGGTCCCGTGGTGGCCATGGATGCTGTAGGGGACCCCTGGTTCCCCTGCCCTCAGCCCTGACTTGGGTGGTGTCATTGGTGTAAGGACCACAGTAGCCCAAAGGAGAGCAAGCAGGCTTGGGCCTGGCCCAGCCTGGGCACATGTGGGCCCTGGGTCATCCCCCTTTCATTCTTTTGAAGTGGTAAGCACTTCTAGGGGTGTCAGGAGCACTTGGGGTACGTGTGGAGGGCCCTCAGTCCACAGCTGCTTGGGAAAATGTGATGTAAGAGTCAGGGGGCCGGAACGAACTGGGCGAAGGGCACTAGCCACCCCTGCACTCACAGCAGGGAAATTGCTGAAAAGGGAACATTGGGACAGATCCCACCACAGATCCCTTGGGCCTGCTCTGGGGGATGGGGGGCAAAGAGACTCCAGGTGACTCAGAACTGGTACCTGGGCCACTTCAGTCTAGGAATCTGTGCCAACCCTAGGACTGACCCCAGGAGCTGTCCTGTGGAGCACCCACCCAAAGTTTCCCTGGCTGGAAGGGCAGAAGAGAAGCCCACCCCACCCCACCTGCACCCCAGAGTCTATCTGATGGAGAAAGGGGGGTGGCTTGGAAGCCAAAGCTGGGGACAATCTGGACCAAGATCGGCAAACATCTCTGGCCTTGGCCTTGGGAGGCAAGAGAAGTTGGGTACCACCCCCAGTTTGAGGATCATTCAAATAGACCCTGTTATTCTCCACAGCCCATAATTACGTAATCAGCTCATTAAAGTCCGCATTAGCTGTCATTGCCTCCCTCTAGACGGTGAGTTTGCAAAACAGGTGGCGTGCCTGTCTCTCCTTGGCTCTGTGGATGTCCATCGCAGTGCCTGACCTGGGCTACTCTAGAACAAGTGACTGACCACTGGAAGGCCTTCCTCAGTCGACCATCAACAAAATGGAAATAGTAAGCTGTAGCTTTGGGGATGAAGTGACAGAAAAAAAATGAACAACAGGTATCATCAAGTGGGCCTTGGTCCCTGGAAGCTTCTGGGTGAAGGCTATCTTGTAGGCAGGAAGGTTGGACATCCCACAAGCCCCTTGGCTGAGGTGAGAGTAAAGACAGATGGTGCTCTGTGACGTAAACAATCAATAATTCACCCCAGATAGGGCACTGGCGGAAGACCAAAGGAAGGATTGATTCTATCCAAGTCCAGCTTCATAAACAAGTGAGTTTAATTGGGGTTACTCATAGGAACACGGGTGAAGGGTGACCCCCAAACATCTCCAAATATCCTTCTTCTGTGTATTCTAGCACCTCCCAAGATCTCATGCAGCTGGTAGGTAGAAAACTGAGTAAGGGGGTGGCCGGAGCCTCAGGTGAAAAGTCTGCTGGTCGTCCCACTGCCTCCTTCCACGAGGGAGTGTTACCAAGTCTGTCCCGTGAGGGTCTCATAGGTGTCGGTGATCAAAGCTGTTCTGATTTCAAGATGGCACCACAGAGGATCGCTAACACCTCGGATCCTGGCTCAGGCAACTGTATGTCTGGATACTCTTGAGGAACAGCATCTTGTTGGCAGATGAACCGCACAGGCATGGGGACCTGAGCTCAAACCCAGGACCATGGACCTAGAGATCCATACTTGGGCATCTCCAGGATACAGGTGACTGAAGTGTGGCAAAGTCAGGAAGGGGGGCAAGGTCAGGACACACGTGATGCTTAAAGAACGGAGGACTAGAAGTAAAACAAGGTGAGCAGGCACTCTAGTTTTTCTTCTCTGGAGATTTTCTTATTTCATTTCCATTTTCAGTCATTCGACTTTGATGAGCTCAGGCACTGTTTTCTTTCAGTTACTCCTATTTTGGTTTCGATGAACTACTTGGAGCTCTGTGGGCTTTTGATCAATTTGGGAAGCTTTCAGTTATTAGTTCTTCAATGTTCTCTGCCTCGCGTCTCTCCTCGGAACTCTAGTTACCTCAGTGTTAAAACTTCTATCTCTGTCCGTATTGTTGAGTTCCCGCATTCCTAATTCTTTCTTCTGCCTGCCCTTTCTGTGGCTAACTGCCCCTGCCCGTAAGCAGTCTTGATTTCAGAGACCGTCCTTTTCAGTTCTAAACGCGTGTTCAGATATTTTTAATAACCTGTGCTTGTTCACTGACATGTGCCCCCCCTTTACAGCTCCTCGAAGTCATTTTAAAGTCTGTGTCTGGTCTTTGTGAAATCAGAGCTGGCCTCACAGTTGTCTTTTCCTTAGGAATAAGATGTCGGTTGGACCCTTAGTGTGTCATGTGTGGTGGTGGCCTTCTTGGAGACAGTATTGTTGTGTTGCTCTTGGGAACGCAGGGGTGTCTGTCTTAGAAAGTGATTGACATCAGGTACCAACTGTAAACTGTCACATCCAAGGTGAGAGGTGCCTTAGCTGGCAGACCCCAGTCAGAGCACGCAGAGTTGGTATCCTGTTGCGAGTTCAATGCAAAACGTCTCCCACAGGCTCGTGTGTTTGACTGTTTAATCTCCAGCTGGCAGTGGAACCTAGATAAAGTGGGTCACCGTGGGCAAGACAAGGTTTAAAGTCCAGCTCTAGCCTCTAGCCTTTTCCGCTTCCTGTCCCACCCAGATGTAAGCAAGCCCTCGTCACCCCAACAATTGCTTTTACCACTATGACCTCCCCACATGGTAGAGTTTACTTCCTTACATTATTAGCCAAAATAAACCAAGTTGCTTCTTGTCAGATGTTTGATGGCTCTGATGATAGCATGTCCACCCTCATCTGGCCTTTTGGGGGCTTCTTTCCTCATTCTCTGGATACTTGGGTTGCTGTAGTACCTTTCTCCTGCCCTTTCCAGCCAGAAGGAAAGCTGATTTGCTAGTCAGGGCGACCCCATCCTGCCCCGACCATCCCTTCGGAATCTACCTGCTTTTGCCCTTTCTCTAGAGGCCTTGGGTCGTTTTTTGTTTACTTGTGGCTTGGGGTTTGTACTGTCTCTCTGAAGGAGCACTGTTTCATGAGACTTTCACTAGTTCATGCAAAAGGGAGAACCCAGAGAATTTTAGGGTGGGTGAGGGGCTCGGCAGCGGCAGGCACGGCTGAATGGGCGAATCTGGTAAGGGACCAACCATTGCCTTTGGTTGTAAGAAGCTTGAGAGTAGTCTTGATGAACATGTGGGTGATGAGTTACCAAGAGACACAAATGCTTGGGTGATGGGATACTAGGAGCCTCAGGTGATGGGGTGATAAGATGACAGGAGAATTGAGTGATAGAGTGATGGCATAATAAGGTACCAGGAGACTTGGTGATACAGTGATGGGATGTCAGGAGACTTGGGATCTTCTCTGAGGTTCAAGAAGTTTCTTTTGCATTCTAACCTATGAACATCATCTTAACTGGGAATATGGAGATGCAATTTAGATTTTTATTTACTATGTTTTGGCACAGTTCAATATTAGCATGTAGTTGGTCTTCCTTTGGCCTTGTAACATGATCATATTAATGATTTCTTAGTGCTGAGTCTCCCCGGCTCTCCTGAAAGCCAGTGTTACTTGGTCTTAGTACATTATTACTTTAACTCAGTGCCAGATTCAGCCTGCGAATTCCTTTATGGACGATGTCTACACCTCCCTTCACATGCGGCCTTGTACTGTGAATTTCCCTTGTACTACCATCATTGAGTTTTTGATGTCAGGGTTTCATGCTAACCCAGCAAAACCATTTTCTATGCTCTGAACAGTAAAGTGAAGGTCCTAAGAGGTTAGGTGCCTTTTCTGGGATAAGATTTTATAACTTTTAGCTGGAAGCCATGTTGTCAACATGTTCAGATTTCCTAGGTCCTCTAGAAATCTAGATGCTCACTTTAAATTCCATTTAATTTACAAACACCTCTCAATCTCTGTGCTGTGTCAGATGCTAAAGGAGGGTGTATGTGAACTTGAACAAGCATACAGACTCACTGTGAGAGTAGGTGTTCAATAGAAAACAGTCTTTTTGAACCCTTCACTCATGCCCCACTAAGACTATCTCAGATGAGAGCTCAGGTAGATGTTTGTGGATGTACCCTTGACACACCCACCACCCTCCCACCCTTTTTTCCATCCATCCATCATCCCATCCATCCATCCATCCATCCATCCATCCATCATCCAATCCATCCATCATCCCATCCATCCATCTATCCATCATCCAGTCCATCCATCATCCCATCCATCCATCCATCCATCATCACATCCATCCATCTATCCCATCCATCCATCCATCCATCCACCCATCCATCATCCCATCCATCCATCCACCCATCCACCCATCCATCCATCCACTCATCCATGCATCCATCATCCTATCCATCCATCCATCATCCTATCCATCCACCCTCCCATCCATCCATCATCACATCCATCCATCTATCCATCCATCCATCCATCATCCCATCCATCCATCCATCCATCATCCCATCCATCCATCCACCCATCCATGCATCCATCATCCCATCCATCCATCCATCCATCCATCCATCATCCCATCCATCCATCCACCCATCCATGCATCCATCATCCAATCCATCCATCCATCATCTATCCATCCACCCTCCCATCCATCCATCATCCCACCCATCCACCCTCCCATCCATCCACCCTCCCATCCATCCATCATCCCATCCATCCATCCATCCATCCATCATCCCATCCATCCATCATCCCATCCATCCATCATCCCACCCCATCCATCCATCCATCCATCCATCATCCCATCCATCCACCCTCCTATCCATCCACCCTCCCATCCATCCATCATCCCATCCATCCATCATCCCACCCCATCCATCCATCCATCCACCTTCCCATCCATCCATCCTTCTATCCATCCACCCTCCCATCCATCCATCATCCCACCCATCCATCCATCCATCCACCTTCCCATCCATCCATCATCCCATCCATCCATCATCCCATCCATCCATCCATCCATCCACCTTCCCATCCATCCATCCTTCTATCCATTCACATGTTCATGCACCTATCCACCCATTCATCTGATAATCCATCCACATATTCACGCATCGATCCATCTAGCCATCCATTCATCATCCACACACTTATCCATCCATCGATTCACACATTGGTACATCCATCCGGCCACCTATTCGAGCAGCCCACATTGAGTTCCTGTTCTGCACTGTGGACTCTTCTAACTACTGAAGAGTCCATACTGGGAGATCTAAGCCAAGTGTTAGAAGACCAAACTGAGATTCAAAATGGCTCCTGTGGGCTACTGTCACTGGCAGAATAGAACATAAGACGCCTTTTGGGGATCTAGAGGACTAGGGATGCAAAGTGGCAGATCTGAGTACCTAATTACGAGACGATTTAGCCTCAGGCTGAGCCGACCAAACAAGGTGAAGACAGAGCTGATACATGGGGAGGGCACCCAAGGGGGCCTGGGGGAGAGGACCAGGACAAGACTTTTTAAGATGCTGGCCTGGCCACATCCTCAGCCTGGCTGTCTGTCAGACTCGGGAGGATGTATCATGTCCTGTTCACTGTGGGCATCCTGAGGACCAGACTGTCCATCATCATGGTTCCAGAGGCTCTGCCAAGGCCCAGCATAAATGTTGACTGGCAAGAAGGAGAGAAGGAAAAAAGGAAGGGAAGGGTCTCATATCTGGGAAGCACCAACTTCTCAGTCCTGGATATCACAGAGGGCCTCTGTGCTGAGCTGGTCCTAGGGATGTGGCACCTCTGCGGGCCTCCTGCAGCCAGGACAGACGCTACTCTGTCTTTGCAGGGGCTCTGCTCTGAGTTCCCTTCTCTCCTGCCAGGCTCTGCACCCAGGTCCAGGCAGTGGGGAGGCTCCCCCCAGCCTTAGCCCACTCCCACCTGCTAGGCACTGACAACCTTCCCTATCCAGTGACTGCCAGGAAGAAGCTTCCAGAGCTCAGTCCAGGACCTGGCTTGGGGGCGCCCTGAGCACAGGAAGGTGGCAGGTGGGCATCGTGTTCTTTCTCCTCCTCCACCGACTTTGTAGAGAGCCAATTTGCCTTATCAGAAAGTCCAGCAAGCGGCTGGCTAACCAAATAGCTAGAATTCCTGCTCCAAGCCACATCTGTTCCTGATCGAGGGGAGGCCAGGGATGACAGGCAGGGGAGGGGGAAGCAGAGGTGCTGGCCAGACCTTCCCAAAGCTATGCTCCCGGGGCCAGAAAGGGGAGCCTGCCAGCCTAGCCAGGAGGAGCCCCCATGGTCTCCAGGGCGGGAGGCAGGACTCTTGCCGTCTACCCTTCCCCCTGTGGAGGAGCCCAGGCCTGCCCTCTGTGGAGCTGGGAGCAGTGGGAAGGACACCCCACCCTGCTGTGTGCAGTGGTGTTGGGCCATACTGAGCTCCTCCCAGCTGGGAGAGCCTCGTCTGATCCCCGCCCTACCCTGCCCCTCCTGTTCCAACCACCATCACCCCTCAAGCCCTCCGAGGCTCCAGCGCACCCCACACTTAGAGTGTCTTTCCAGAACTTGCATCTTGGAGCCTTACTCTCTGAAAACTTCTTGGCCACCCAGAGCCTTGGCAGGGCATGGTCAGGTTCAGCCTGAGGGCTTAGCACTGGGACCCTTTGAGCTCTGTGAAGACAACTTTCTAGGTGTCCGGTACCTACCTCCTGCCCTACCTCTTTAGATGTCCTGTGGAGGATTCTCCCACGGTGGGGGGAGGGGATCCCCAGTCAGTCCCAGGTGCCCCCCATCTGACCCCTTGGTGAGTGAGTAGACTTTACTCCAGGACCCCCCTTCAGCCCCTCGGCTCAAGAGTCCTAGGATCCAGAGTGGCACAACAAGGTTGGATAAAAGGGGGCGAATACCAGGATTGCCCAAGAGGAAGAGTGGGAAGGTACAGGGGTCTGGGGGCTGGGACAGGCTGGAAGGACAGGCTTGCTTCAGTTTCCTGTCTCCCCAGAGAGTGAGAATCCATCTTCCTGTACGGCCAGGCCCTTGACCACTGGGCTTCCACAGGTGCCTAAGCCCCTGACCCCAGCCAGCTCCTAGAGTTAAAGTGCTTCCACAATGGCAGTCAGGAAGCATCTGGCTGTATGTCTGTTGCCCCACTGACCCGGGCTGTGGCTCCAGGGCACCACGGGCCTTAAGCGATGAGGAGATACAGGAAGAAGGCCAGTAGGCAGGCGGGGCTGGTCATTCATCAGGCACCTGTCTGTGGAAATGGAGGTAAGCACTTGGCACTTCAGGCCAGACCTGGGGAGCAATCAGACAGTGATTTCCCTGCCATCCTGCCCGGTCCAGGATGGACCCAATCCCGCTGTACCCCAATACTCCCAGGCCCCAGATACATCCCTCTGTTCTCCAAGAGAAGGACTGGCCTCTCGCCTTTCCTTCAGCACCTTGCCAGACTTGAATCTCCTTCTTGGGGGCGCCCAGTACTGGGGATGAGCACACAGCCGGGCAGAGGCCAGTGGGGGTGCGTAGCAGCCAGTGTAAACAGATCAGTTCTGTCTGCCTGGGGGGAGGGTGGGGGCAGGGAGGGAGTTGTCTTGGGCTTTGTTATGTTCTGAAAAAAAAGGCAAAAAATTTGGGTCACAAACCACAAACTGTTTTGCTTTCGGCATAACTGGCATAAACAGGCATTTTCTCCTTGGTTGCTGGCCGGCAGAGGCCTGGGCTGGCTGGGGCTGGGAGCGGAGCAGGAGAGGCTGGAGGCTGCACTAATGAGGCCTGAGGCTTGGGCCCAGCAGCCCAGAGGGGGCTGGGCAGGGCCCTGGCCCAACAGGGCAGGTAGAGGCCAGGCTTGGGGGGCACTATCCACCCTCTCCCCCAGCCTATGTCTGAGCAATAGTTTCTGCTAAGGGTCAGGCCCCAGTGGTTGGGAAGACGTGGGGGCCCTGGGAGCCAGGGCGCTCAGGCAGGTGGAAGCAGGTCACTTGAGGATGTCCGGTGATCTGGTCCAGTGGATCAGTCCAAGAACAGGAGGTCACGAAAGGCTGGGACTTATCCCTGGTGGAGATGAGCAGGGAGATGCCAGACAATGTGCTGGTCTCCATGGCAGGTGCCCTGGGGTCCCCAGAGGCATCCTCTCTCTGGCTGTTCTCCTACGGAGGCTGTAGAGAAATCCTGAGAATCTCTGGGAGGACCTGACAGCAGGTGTCATGTGCTGTGGTCACAGCATCTCTGGAGGACAGGGGCCAGACTGCTATCCTCAGAAGACCAGACACACTGGGAGGGGCAACAGGACTGCCCAGAATAGAGAGCATACAGGAGCCACCAGGGTGGTGACAAGTGCCAGAGGGCCTAGGAGACAGGACAGCCTTACAGGACTGGGTGTAAGGACAAATGGAGAGAAACCAGAGCCTGAAAGGAAGGTGTGCAACAACTGAGGCATGAGAAAGACACCACATGCTGAAGGCCCAAAAAAACTGGCCACAGTCTGGGTTTCACCCAAAGCCCATGGGATGGATGAGTAGGGGGATGGATGGAGGGATGAATGGGTGGATGAGCGGGTGTGTGTAGATGGATGAGTGGATGGGGGTGGATGGGTGGATGGGTACATGAGTGGATGGATGAGTGGGTGGGTATGTAGGTAGATAGGTGGGTGTGCGGGTGATGGGGTGGACAGATAGACATGTGGATGTATGCATGTGTGGGTGCACGGGTGGATGAGTGGGTGGATGGCTGCTTAGATGAATGGGTGGGTGGATGGATGAATGCATGGGCAGGTAGATGAATAGGTGGGCGGGCTAACCTATGGGTGGATAAGTGGGTCAGTGGAGGGATGAGTAGATGGATTTGTGGAAGAGTGGGATGGTGGGTAGATGGTGGATGGGTGGGTTGATTGATAGGCAGACCAGTGGAGGCATGTAAAGGATGGGTGAATAGGGGATGGGGTGGATGCATGGATAGGTGCATGGGTGGGTGGATGGGTGGGTAGTTGAGTGGATAGATGGATAGAAGTGTGGGTAGGTGGATTGATATGTGGATGGGTGAATGGACAGAGAGGAGGTGAGTGGATGTTTGAGTGGTTATATGGATATATGGAATAGATGAGTGGGAGGGTGGATGGCTGTATTGATGTATGGATGGATGATGTATGTGGATGGATGATGTATGCATGGGTGTATGGATGAGAAGATGATTAAGAGAATGGGCAGATGGATGGGTGGATGAGTGGATGGATGGATGGATGGATGGATGGATGGATGGATGGATGAGTGGATGGATGGATGGATGGATGGATGGATGGGTGGATGGATGGACAGATGGGTGGATGTATGTATGTATGTATGTGTGTGTGTGGGTGGGTAGACGGATGGACAGACGGACGGACGAACGGGTGGGTGGATGGATGGATGGATGGATGGGTGGATGAGTGGATGGATGGATGGATGGGTGGGTGAGTGGATAGATGGATGGATGGATGGATGGATGGTTGAATGGGTAGATGGATGAGTGGGTGGATGAGTGGGGGGATGGTAGAATGGG
>NW_008343206.1:1174291-1179886 GCF_000622305.1 Nannospalax galili | reverse complement strand
GGATGGATGGGTGGGTGGATGGATGGGTGGGTGGATGGATGGGTGGGTGGACAGATGGAGGGATGGATGGATGGATGGGTGGGTGGATGGGAGGATAAATGATTGGTTGGAGGATGGGTGGGCAAAAGAATGGAGGGGTAGAGATGGATACCTGGGTCTGTGGAGGGAAGGAGAATGTCTATGCTATACAGAATTTGCAGAGCAGGAAAAGGGAAGAAAAAGCCCGGGCAGCCCTGGAACACCCTGGGTGGGGGTGGGGCAGCTCTGAGAGCACTGCTGAGTGGCGAGAACTAATCCAGAAGGACTGAATGAAGAAACTGATTCTGCCCAGGACTTAAGGAGGTGAGGGGAGGTTGTAGGGTCTTGGGGAAGCTGCTAGAAGTTGTGAGGGTAGAGGCTGATTGAAGTGGGAGTGAGAAAGCCCAGGGCAGCTGGAGAGAGCAGGAGGCCCAGAGAATGCTGAGCTTGGGTGATCTTGGACGGCAGGTCAGGAAGGGCCAGCCTGGGAAAAGAAGTCAGAGCCTGGAGCCTGGATACCCCAAGGCCAGCTCTATAAGGACTGAGAGGAGGTGGACAAGCCCCAGTGGGCCTTCAGAGGGGGCTGACAGGGATGGCAGGAACACAGTGCACTGTCCTCAGGGGGGAGGCCAGTGCTGAGCCTTCTTCCAGCCACAGCAGACCCTGAAAGGTCTCAGAGGGTTCTCTGAGTGGGGAGGTAGTCTGCTCACAGTGCAGAATTCGACCTGGGCCCCATGCTAGCCTTGCTTCTGCCCAGCTGAGTCCACCCCAAGAGAGTCCAGTGCTCTTCATTCCCAGAAACGTGCTCCAGCCTCTTCTTCTTGCCTCCTCCTGGCAACCCCCACTGACCACTACTCATCTTGACAGAGGACACAGCAGCTCTTGGATGTGTAGGCAGCAAAGCTGCCCTGTAGACACCACTACAGACCCCCAGAAGCCAGGTCATAGCCCATCACACGGCCAACAGGATGCTGGAGTGAAAACAGAACTGAAAACAAAACATAAATGCTAGATGGTGTGGTGGCTAGTCTGGAATCTTGGCACTTGAGAGGTTGAGGCAGGAGGATTGCCTGAGTTCCAGGCTAACCTGGCCTCCATAATGAATTCTAAGCCTACTTTGGGGTACAATATGAGATTCTGTCTCAAAAAAAAAAAAATCTAAACTAAGTAAAAGAAAATTCTGCTGTGAAGAAAATACTTTAGGAAGGGCTCGATTCAGGGCCCGTGCAGGCTGAGGACTGCCCCAACCATCTAAGGTCCGATCTGCCCCTAGCCGCTCCCTCAATGGGGGAGGGGGCCGATGCCTATCTATTGGTGAGGGTGTTGGAAAGAGGTAGACCACAGTGAGGGGGGGGCCAGACGAGATCTAATCCAGGCTTCAAGCATCTGGAGGCAAGCCCCATTCTCCTCCTAGGCTCTGAGACCCCAAAGATCAGACACACACACACACACACACACACACACACACACACACAAATGCACACACACACACACATGCTGGGTAGGTGAGTCTACAGTGATTGGTGGGGACAGGCTTTAACACAGCTTTCAGGGAGGGGGCAATGGAGGTGACTAGGTATGCAAGGAACCCATCCCAGGTGTGTGTCACCTTAAATCCCCGTGTCTGGCTCCAGCGATGGCTCCCCCAAACTTCCAGAGGCCGTCTGATCCCCCAACCCAAGGCTAAGGTCAACATTCCCTGGTGTGGGCACTGATGGCACCTGACTCTTAGAAAAACATCCCCGAGATCCCTCTGACCCACAGCACTCCATCTTTGAGGATTTGGTGTCTAAAGTTGCCCCCACTGCCCTGGCTCCTCTGTGAGTGCCTCTTAGCCCATGTCCCTGTGCATACTGTGGACAGAGAGGTGGACACCACAAAGGCCTTAAAATCTTCGTTCACCACCGTCCAGGCATTAGGCACCCCGACCCCCCCCTTTCATGCCCCCAAGTAAAAAAACAAAGAACTCATAAAATTAAAATTTTAAATGCTTTATTTGGATTGCAAGCATTAATGGGTTAAAGACAAAACCCAAGCTTTGGATTTTGCCAGAAAATAGCATGTTAAAGGGGCTGAGTTGAGGCAAACAGCCCGGGCCACTGCTCGATGACAGGCACAGTGGCACAGGTGACATGTGGCGTTTGGCGCGTGGGGGTAGTCTTCAGGTGATGACAAGAGGGGCCCAAGAGGGGGTCCCGCTGAAGACAGCGGGGAAGAGACACGATGGAGGGCCACACTAGGCACGGAGACCGGGCAGGTGCCTGTGTCAAGACGGACAGTGACGGGGAGAGCTGCAGATTTGGGGACACAGAGGGTAGGCCAGCAAACACCCCCGAGAGCACCCATCCCTGCGAGGCTAGTAACACTGGGTGGATGGGTGTCTGGCTGAATGGGCAGGCAATTTGGGGTGCCTCAAAGTCTTTTGGGTGTCAAGCCAATTTGTTCTCCAATTACGACAATTTACTTTTTTGGGTTTCTGTCCAGTGTTCCGAATGGCCCATTCTTCAGGTGCTTGCAGAGGGACCCTCTGTGCTGTGGTCGGGCTGACACGGACCGCCCCCAAGGGTGGTGGCAGCCCTGTCGCCTAGGCCCAGAAGTGTCAGGCCTCTAGACTACTAGTCGGACTGCTGGGCAGGGGGACTGCACTGGGTGGCAGAAGTGGGGGTGAGGTAAACCTCCCAGCCGCCCTGGTCCCTGCCACAGTCCTAGGCTCCGTGGGGTGGCTGCTACGGCTCACCAGACCCTCGAGCCTCGGGGCCCAGGCGACCCCCTTGCACAGTTCTCCTGGCTCTGCAGGCTCCAAGCCTCCTGGCCTCCTCAACTCCAGACCTCGCCCCACCCTGCCCACAGGAGGTCCGTAGAGCTTGGGATCTCCTGGAGACAAGGTGGGGGCTGAGGAGCAGGCAAGATGACACTTAGGGAGGGGGGAGGACTCCCCAAGTGCTCGGAAGGCGGCCACCCTGCTCCCGCCAGATAGAGTCCCTCTACTCATATCTACAGCCCCTTCCCCCCCAGCTGGCCAGTGCCAGCTGGGGGCCCCATCTTTTGTGACCTCCGAGCACCTTCTTGACACTTGGGGAGACACTGCCCCGCCCCCCCTCCACCCCTCAAGACCTCTGGGGAACCAGCCACTGTCCCCAGAAGGCAGGCCTGGTAGTGGCCTTCTCAATTCCCTGGATTTCTCTGTGGGTGCGTGGCCAGCACCCCACAGGGACTCCACTCCCAACCCGGCCCAAGCGATAGAGACAGATAAAAAACAAAAATCAAATCAAGGGCGATAAATGGCGGAGAGCAGGACGTGGTGGTGGTGGTAGCTGGCTTTGTTCGACTTTCATGGTCACTGCTCCCCTGTTACATAGGAGTGGGTACAATTTGGTTATATGAGCGCATTAAAAGCTAAGGAGGGATTAAAAAAAAAAAGAAAAAAAAAAAAAAGGAAAACATGCCCCAAGAAACAAAAAGAGGGGAGTAGGATATTGGCATAAAATTTGGGCTCCTGGTTTCTCGGTCATTCTGCAAGTTGACCTATTTCCCACCCACCCCTCCAACCGCCAGACTTCCCACACTCCCCACCATCTTTGCCAGTCGCCTGGGGAGTCCCTAAAAAGTGGGGAATCCCCAGGAGACTGGCAAAGATGGCCCCTAGGTGTGCCCGGGGGATGTCCCCCAGGTCTTTCTTCCAGGAGCACACCCAGGGCCAGGCTGCTGGAGCTTGTCTTGCTCGGCAGTGTCCCACCCACCCCTCCAACCGCCAGACTTCCCACACTCCCCACCATCTTTGCCAGTCGCCTGGGGAGTCCCTAAAAAGTGGGGAATCCCCAGGAGACTGGCAAAGATGGCCCCTAGGTGTGCCCGGGGGATGTCCCCCAGGTCTTTCTTCCAGGAGCACACCCAGGGCCAGGCTGCTGGAGCTTGTCTTGCTCGGCAGTGTCATCTCCATCTGGCCAAACTCATTCCGTGGGCAAGGCCAATTCACAGCATGAACGAGGCATTGGCATGGGGGGGGGCATGGGGACAGGCACTGAGAAGGAGTGAGCCTTGTGGGACACTTCCCTCACTGTGAAAGATGGAACTCACAGGACCCACAAACAGCGGAAACTGGATTATGGGGAAGGGCCTGAAATCATGCAAACTGCTTAGGGAATTTGGGGTGGCCCTTGGTCCTGTCTGGGCAACATGGTTCGAATAGGAGTTGCTCAGCCCTTTCAACATTTTTTATCCAATTTTGTGGGGCATGCCTGCCTCTGTGTGTGTGTGTGTGTGTGTGCACGCGCACGTGCACAAGGGTGAGTGTGAGCATGTGGTTTTTAGGATAGGGACAGAAATATGAGATTTTGGAGGTGGGGGTTTGTGCCAATTAAGCTTTGTTTGCAGTTTTCCCATTCCTTGCGTCTTACTGGGCCCCTCAACCCAGTCCCCTGGTGACATGGTGACATTTGCGATGGAAAGGCCGGTAAAGGATGTTTGGTCGGCGGTTGATGTTGACAGCCAGCTTACACTAAAAGTGCCCAGGTGAGAAGGATGGAGGAGACACTGAGACAACGACAAGCCCACTGTGAAGTTTTGAGCCCCTTTCCTTTCTCTTGGTTTCCGAGATCCAAGTCCAAGCCAATTTGACTTAAGATCGGAACAGGCAGAGATGAAAGGGTGGGGGTGGGGCCAAATTCATTTATTTTGCCAATTGTTTCTAAACCAATTTCTTTTTAGTATTTTTTCCAGCCAATTGATTACTTTAGTTATTTTATTTTTAAAAGCTAATAAGCATTTTGGATGTTTCTAAAAAACCGATTTGTTTTAAGGGGGCTATATGTTGTTAAGTGTTTTTATGTACGTATATAATGAGGGGATCAGTTGGGATGTTTAGAGCCAATCAGTTTGATTTTAAAGAGTTTTTACGTGCATAGATAATTCTGTGGGGGGTCACTTGGGTTGTTTAGAGCCAATCAGTTTGGTTTTAAAGAGATTTTACGTGCATAGATAACTTTGTGGGATAATTTTGGGTTGTTTAGAGCCAATCAGTTTGGTTTTAAAGAGTTGTTGAGATTTCCTTGCCTGAGATGGAAGGGGGCAAGGAGGGGGGCAGCCTGATGTGGGGAGGCGGGGCATGGGGGAGGGGGGGACCATGGAGGAGGGAGTGGTGCAGAGAGATCTTAGAGGGGGACTTGATGGAACCGTCCCTGGTCAAGAGGAGGTCACAGGATGATGGCACTACATTGCAGAATTACCACACAATTTGGTTCACTGATGATTGATGGACTTCTCCGAAGAGGCTCCCCCGTGGGCGGGGTCTTTGGCTGACATGGCAATCAGGGGACGACGCTTGGCCTCTCTGAAAGCTTCGAGCTCTCTGGCGAGCATGCGACCCCGGCGGGCACGCAGGAGGGCAGGCAGGCCTCTGCGCAGGCGTTGGGCGGATTGTCTCCAGGTGTCATATTGGAAAAACTTGCCCACGGGGTGTTTGGGGACGTCGTCCTGAAGAGGAGGCGCTAGTCAGTGGGTGTCAGGGTGTCATGTTAGCCTGAGTTCCAGCCCAAGCCTCACATGACCTCACCCACCCCCACCCCTACGCCCACCCCT
>NW_008343206.1:1172514-1174261 GCF_000622305.1 Nannospalax galili | reverse complement strand
TCCCACCCCCACCCTCACCCCACCCCACTCAAGGCAACTCCCTAGAGCTATTATCCACAGGCAGAGGGGGCCCTCCATGACACCCCAAGTCAAGAAACGGGCCACTTTCTCATCCCCAGCTAAGAAGTCTCAATTGCTAAAAGCTAGGCTCAGCCACCCAAAATCCCACCCTCCTCCAGGTCCTCACCGAAAGCACGGTCGGAGAGGTCGACACGTCCCTCTCGGACTTGGCGGGGGTGGCGCAGTAAGTCTCCAGGAGGGCCAGGTCGCAGCTGCGGAAGCAACACTCCTCCACGATGCCACGGCTGCGACGGTTGGCACGGCTCGTTGGTCTGCCTGGAAGACCCACAGTCCAAACAGCCACGTCAACACCCAATGGGACCAGCACCCACTTGGTGGCCTCCCCACCATCCCTCAGGGAAGGCTGCCGAAGGGAAGGGCTGCCCCCGCCCTCAGGCTGGGCCCTAGCCGGACAGTTGGTCACTCCACAGGGATGAGGCAGAAGTGTGAGCCAGGTGGGCCAAGATGCTCAGAAAACAGAAACAGGAAGGTTCATGCTGCAGGACCAGCCCCTGTTCTCTGGTGCCTCCTGCCCGGCATCTGACATGGCACAGCCTCTCTGTCCCACAGACTCCATCGAGACCAGAGGCCACACTGGAGTGGTTTGGAAAGCAGGGGGAGGAAGGGGGTGAGCCCTGCAAAAGGCCTGGCTCCCATGGGAGGGGCCACAGTGGACCCAGGTGTGGTCCCTGGACTTGAGGCCCGCTCCTGGTCAGCCTGAGGGACCCACTCCCAGCCCCCAGTGCTGCGCTGAGACAGGGAGGATCGGGTAGGAGAGAACAGGACGGGAGCAGAGGAGTGAGGCACCCATAAGTCGCTCCCTTCTCTTCTCCCGCCTTCCCCCTCTCCCCCACGCACTCAGATCCCAGGCTGGGCTTGGGGGATAGAGCCACTGGAAGCTCCACCTTGGGCCCTCCCCTGCAGGAAGCACCCCCATGCAGGAGTGGCTCCCTGACCAAGGGCTGGCCCTGCAGTGCCAAAGGACACGAGAGAGACCAGATGGCAGGGGCTTCAGAGTGCCCGGGAGGAGGAGCGTTTTCAGAGAAGGTTTGAAGGGGAATGGGGACTCAAACCCCAGCAGTTCATAGGCAGGTAGGTAGAGGCACAGAGGAGGAAGCCATGTGTCCAGGCCCAGGTGGGGAAGACAGGGTGGCCCATGCCAGCAAGGAGTCATTTGTTCTGGTACCCTCCCCATCCCAGGCATGCCCCACCCAGGTTTCTTCTGTGAGCAGTGAGCCCATGCCCAGCCCCCCAAAGCTGGACAGTCAAGAGAAGTGTGACATTGAGAGCAGGTAAGCACCCCAGGTTGTAGCTCTGGGGTGCCCTGGAGTTCTGATGACCAGAGTCCGGCTCTCCTCTCATACTCCCAAGCTGGATGTGCCCTTTGGCCCTGCCCAGACCCGACAACTCCTTTTGCTTTTTCTTAATGACTTTGAATCCTGTCAGACTCGAGTGTGGCTCAGGGGACAGAGTCACTTAAGTCCCCCACTGCCAGGAACTTATACCCTTGTGAGTTCACAGAGATCTGCACCCTGGACACCCACCCCCACCTCCACATGAGGTGATGCCCAGTAAATGCTGGCTGTAAGGCCTTTCAGAGCAGAAGGAGGGCGGGGCATTCACCTTGGAGTGTCCCCTGCTCAGCACAAGGCCAGGCCATCTTAACTGTCACCCCACCAGGGACATT
>NW_008343206.1:1170527-1172461 GCF_000622305.1 Nannospalax galili | reverse complement strand
ACCCCCTCCAGAGCTACTTACTGAAATAGAAGCCGCGATCCCCGCAGACAAACTGGAGGGTGTCAACCAGCTCCCCGCCACACAAGGTCTCGCTGGGGCGGTAAGCAGCGATGCAGCACGAGGCAAAGGCCAAAGAGATAAGAAGCACCAGCATCGACTTCCCCATTGGGATCCCCATTGGTATCTGCGGGGGCAAGAGACAAACAGGCTTTGAGTTGGGGGCCCCAGGCCACGCCCCTGGCATTGGACGCCTTTTCCCACCAGAGGCACCCAAGCATCTCTTAATTGAAATGCGAAATGCGGCTTTCTCAATTAGCAATATTGATTTGAAACGGCGAAAAATGACACACATGTGCTTGAATTGCTGAGTACACGGGGCCACTTTGTAGAGAAACCCGTGGGGCTGAGAAGGGCACCCAGCAGTGACTGAACTGTAAGAAATGCCATTAGTTTCACGCAAGGACCACCAACTTTTGGGTAGAGTTGCAGCTTGGCCACACCCACATGGAGCAGCAGGGGCCAGCGCTGGACACTGGACCTGGTTTCCATGCTATGACATCACGGGGGTGGGGCCAGTCTAAGGGTTCCTCATTCTTGCCACCCCCACTCTGGCCTCCCGAGCATTGGCCAAGATGGCACATAGCTCAACCCCACCCGCAGTGGTGCATGTGCATCCAAAGGGACCATCCCTCCATCCTCCTCTCTCCCCAGCTGAGCAGGGGGGTCCAGGAAGGCCGCCCCTCCCCAAGCATCAGAGCCAGCCCCTCCCTTCCCCCTCCCCTCCCCTAGTCCATGCTGGTCAGAGCCCAGGTCAAGGGTCCAGTGGCTAGCGCAATGGGGTTGCCTATGCTTTTTAGAGCCTTGCTCTCCAGGGTCACCCAGTCCTCTAAGTCCAGTCTGCTCTGGGCACCCCCAAACTCACAAAAAGCCCAAAGTACCCATTCCAGGCCTCAACCCATACCCCTCATGGTTAGGGACCCTACAGAGTCCCTCTGTGACCCACCAAATCATCTTCCAGTTGGGAAACAAGACTCTACTTAGGGAGCTGGGAAGCAGGCCCAGCCATGGGAAGGGAGACTGGACACCCCATCCCTCTGGGCCCAATCTGGAGGGACACACCCCCTTCACGGGTCGTGTGGCCACAGGCTGAGGCAAGGGTTAGCTAGCTTCTTTAGTGATGGGAGGCCACCGCACACAGCAAGCCGCCCTTGACCCTGAAGAAAGATGAGCCCTCCAGGCCGCACACCCAGCCTCCGCTCCACAGGCCCAGAGGATTTCTTGCTGCAATAAATCATGTGAGAGACCAGCCCGGAAAAATCAAGAAACCATCTTGTTCAAGCTCCCTTGGGTGACTAAAAGTCACCTTTGCCCACCTCCTGAAGGGGACCCTGCCCGGCCTTCCCAACGCCTTCTGTGCCAACCACCACCAGTCCGCCACGGTAGCCATCAGTCCCAGGGGAAGTTCCGTCTGCTGCCCTCGAAGTCCCTTCCCCAAGCCTGACCACTCTGGCTCTAGGTGGCCAGCAGCAGCAAGCAGGCACTGACCAGGAGGATGTGGAGGTAAGGGATGGGTGAGGGGAAGGACCCAAAGTTGCTGGAGGGGGCAGGCTGAGGCGAAGGGAAAGAGAAAGCCAGGGGCTCAGTGAGAGCAGAGGACAGGGGCCCAGGGAGGACGAAGGCTTGTGAGAGGCAGCAGGCCCTGCTGCAAGGACAGAGGCCCGAGGCTAGCCGGAGCCCTGACCGCCGCACTGGGCAGGCCGGAGCAGGACGGCAGCAGGTCTTGGCTCCAGGGCCCTGGTTACCTGCAGGGTTACAAGGAGACCGCTGGGGCTGGAAGAGGAGGAAGAGGCTGGAAGTCTCTCACAGGAGAAGCCAATGTCCAGTTTGCGAGCTGGTCAGTGCCTCAGCTTTTATGTCTGAGCCGGCTCCGCCCA
>NW_008343206.1:1168792-1170338 GCF_000622305.1 Nannospalax galili | reverse complement strand
CCCCCTTTGCACCCGCCCCCTCCCTCCTTCCAGCCAGTCCCTTTTCTCCTGCACCCCCAACTGCTAGCCTTGGACCATTCCTTAGCACCGCACCAGCAGTGGGAGGGGGGGCCTCATCGTGCGCCCCCAGCCCTCTCTGCACAGACCAATGGGGGCGGGAAGGGAAGGAGCTCCTGCCCACATCCTTCTATGGAAACTTCCACCCAGTGCAAGACAGGCAGCTGTAAGGTTTCTGCTCCCCCCGAACCTGAGACTGGTCCTTCTCCCTAGATGCCAGGTTGAGAATGTTGGGGACACAGTTGGAGGGTATGTGTGTGGGGGGGAACCTAGAGGACTGTGGAGTCTGGCCCGACTCTTTTGCCAACCCCAGGGGCCCCCTCGTGGCCCCGCCCACCCAGTTTTCCTCTCCTAGTCTCCTTGGCACCAAGTCAACATGCCAGGGTGGGCTTCAGAGACTCGCCTTCCCCTCCTCATCACCCAGCACCCTGGGGGGACGGAGCCTGCCCAGCACAAATCATACATTCTAAGCAGCTCACCCCCCCCATACACACACCCCCAACGGACCAGGAAGTCGCTTGTGTGGACCGCTCACACACCCCCAGCCCCCACCCCTCCCCCACTCCACGGCGCGCGAGGTGGAGCACGGGGTGCGCAGAGGAAATGGGACCCCAGCCTCCACCCCAGCCCCCCCCAGCACCCCTTCCCAACACCACCAAGTCCGGGCCTGGCCGGGGCGCGTAGCCGCCTTCCCGCGCGCACCCGCCTGGCTCCCCGAAGGGCCCCCCACCCCCACCCCCACCCCGAGCGCAGCTTACCTGGAAGCCGGCGAAGCTGCCGCCCACCTCCCTGCTGCGTGTTTTTGCAAACCAACAGCGGGCGAAGGCCCTTCTGCCGGGCACTCCTCTGCCAGCGCCGCTCTGGCCGGGTCGCGGGGGCCGAATGTGCGACGGGGCAGAACGGGGGGATGGCTTTTTTGGTGGGGGGGACGTCTCCTCTGCTTCTTTAGGGAGGACGGGCTATCTTAGGGCTGGGGCAGGCCAGATGTTGTACTTTCGGGGGGGAAAAGGTGTCGGGAAATGAGGTCAGCTGTTGTATCAAGGACAGAAGGGGGGCAGAGATAGTCGGAGAGACAGAGTGAACGTGAAAGGGGGGGGGACACAGAGAGGGTGAGAGGGAGAGGGGACAGCGAGAGGCGGGCAGGCTCACAGCGGGAGAGAACAGCACCGAGAGAAACAGAAAGCGTATAATTAATCCACTTGGGTAGGCGAAGGCCAAGGGCGGGCGTGAGGGGGGAGGGAGTCTGAGGCCAGGGCAGCGGGGAGGAGGCGGGAGGGGAGCGCGGGGAAGGCGGCGGGGAAAGGCGGCGTGGGGCGCACCGCTAGCTCAGGGCAGGGCGCAACGTCGAGGGGTCGGGGACGGGCGCAGGGGGGGCGGAGTGGAGGCGGCACCCCGGCCGCGGGCACCCAGCTCGGTCAGGGCCGACGGAGCCCTTGCCGTCGCAAGCCCGGGCCTTGGAGGGGGGGACAGGCGTGGCGGCGCCGCGGCC
>NW_008343206.1:1163249-1168001 GCF_000622305.1 Nannospalax galili | reverse complement strand
GGCGCCCGCTCGGGCCCCGCTGGCCGTGCGCCCGCGCCAATGGGCGCCCGCAGGGCCCTCGCCCCGCCCCGGGACCGCCCCCGCAACTCGAGCCACCGGGGGGGAACGCGGACTGGGGGCCCTGGGCACCGGGGGGCGCCGATGGGGGGGCAGTGGGGTGCGGGGTCGCCAGCCCGGATGGGGGGGCTGGGCGCCCCGCAAGGCAGGCGAAACGGCACATCTCGGTGCCGAAGAACTCGGGGGGCTCGACCTGCGTTTCCTGGGTGCTGGTGCGCCAGGGAACTCTGGGGCGAACGTGTGTGGCATCCAGGCCCAGGTGGCGCGGAGGGTCCCCGCGCCCCTCTCGAGGGCTGCGGGGCTGGGGCATCCCAGCAGAACGCAAGTCCCGACGCGGGTGGCTGGGCGCGTGGATCTTGGGGACCCGGATCCCCGCTGGGAGCTGGCAACCCAAGGAAGCTTCCCCAGGCTCCCCTGGAGCGCACGGCCGCCACCTGCCTGAGCAGGCAGAACGGGGCTGGGAGGCACCTGGAGTCGCAGCCAGATCCCGAGCGCCCCCCGGTGCTGCACGCGCGATCCCTGGGCAGCCCGGGCTGCAACCAGGTGCCGGACTCTGGCAAGGCTGACCAGGCCTTGGGGCCAGATCCCGTCCAAGCCTAGAGCACTGTGTTCACAGGCTGTGCCTGCCTGCCCGCAAAGAGAGGAGGTGGGTGGGAAACGTGGGTCAGATCCTACCTGCACAACAGAGCTCGCCGGGGTGCGTCTAAGCAGCGCGCCTTTGGGACCCACCCAAAATAGCCGGATAATAGTTCCCCCATCCTCAGTGCGTTGAATTTGAGTCGACGCGGGTACAGCACCAGGGGCCACCACGACAATTTGGGGGTCTGAGGAAGCCATGTCCTAGAGAGTTTGGATAATGTTAGAAGGCGTTATTTTTTTTTTTTTTAAGCCGAATCAAAACCACTCATACACCCATGCACCCTGCCCGCCCCCCGCAGCCAGCGCTGCCCGCGCCTCCTGGAGTCGGAAAGGGGCCGCGGGCGGCGGAAACCCGCGCGTCGCGGGCTAAGCCCCGGGCCTCGCCATCAAGCACTGCGCCCGCGCAGAGCGCGCGCCTCCCGGAGTCCCTGGACCCAAGGGCTGGAGGATCCAAGCCGCCCCAGCGCGCAGCGCCTCTCCCCGGCGTCCCTGCGACCCGGCGCTCTGCCCGCCCCACCGCGAGGCCCCGGCGGCTCTTCCCGCCACCGTGATGTCTGCAAAGAGTGCATGAAAAGGGGCTTCAGTTTGGGGGCGCCCGGCCCCAGGCTGCACGGCGGCAGAGGGAGAAGCTCACAGCCGGCACCCGCGCTTCTGGGTCCTGCAGCTGGAGTCGAGCGCCCAGCCGGGGCAGCACAGCAGCCAGTGCCGGCAGCCGCAGGGTTGGAGCCTTGGGAACTGCGCCTCGGGGAGCTCACCACAAGGCCGAAGTTGCGTCCGCGGGCGCACGAGGAGCAGAGGCGACGGGCGGGAGAGCGCTGTGTGGAGGGCAGTGGACGCTGCTGAAGGTGAGCGAGACCCCGGGGGCAGTCCCCAGTGTCCGGGGGCAACGCCCAGTCCGTTGGAAGACCCGGGGACAATGCCCAAATTTGGGGGAAACTGGGGGCAATGCCCAGTCGTTTTCCTGGATGCGGGAGAAGCACTGCCCACGTCCTGGCGGTTGCGCAGCGTCCTGAGTGTGTTTGGGGCATACAGAAAGACTTCCAAAACCTGAGCTGCTCCGGGACACCGTAGGAAAAGAGTCCGAAATCAGTGTTCCACTGTGCGCAAGACAGGGGAAGGAAGCTGCCAAGGGTGGCGGGTGGAGGTGGAAGCAATGCCCCAAATTCGGGGATCCCAAGTCAGACCGCTGACTGATTTGCAGCTCAGAGAGTGTCCCAAAGCAAGGGGACCCCAGGGAGAGTCCATAAATGGGGGCACTGTGGTTAACGACTAAACCTGAGATTTCAGAAAAATAAGAGTCCACGTTTGGGGAATGAGGGAAATTACTCCATGAAAAAATGGGGAGCGCAGTGATGCAGCCCTCCTGAGGTAACCCAACATCTTGCCCAGCTATTTTAAGGAACCCACAAAAACCTAGGCTCATTTGTAAGGGTTAGATTTTGGGGGTTGAGTTAAAAAAAATTCTCTCAGAAATTTGAAGAAATTTAGGAGCGGCATTGGGTGAAATTCTGGGATGTAAAGCAATTGACACACTTTGGGGGTCCAGGTGAATTATTAGAGAATGTGGGGGGCTAATCTCTAACTTTGAGGACTGCAGGCCGGTGGCCCTTGCAGCATCCAGGGAAACTGACCTCAGTTATTGCCGCTTCAGAGATCTTTAGCCTCCTGTAGAGACCGGAGAAGAACCCTCTAAATTTGGAGGATTCCAGACTTTAAGCGGGTGGGTCCATTTGAGGAAGACAGAAAATCAATGTTCTTTAATATTTTAATTTCTCAAACTGACTTCAATTGGTGTTTTTGTTGAACGAGGGGAAAGTTCCTATATGCTTTCTTGGACAATGTTTGCACTTGAGGGACCCAAGTGAAACACACTCTGAGTTTCAGGGATCAATAGAAATTACCCACTGGGGGTTGGAACCTAAACTTCGGGCATTGGAATTAGCTAAGAAACTAATAAGTCACAGACCTAGGATTTTTGGGATCCAGGGACATTTTTTTTCATTGTACTTTGGGGGACTATAAACATGTCTAAATGTAGGGAGACTCAGGCAGGGGTCATAAATTCAACAAAGTTCATTAAAGTTTAATAAAAACTCGTTTCTTTAGAAGAAAAAAATCTCAATTTGTTTTTGGAGTGTCTGAATTTGGGGGCCCAGGAAAATAATTTCTGAATCTAAAGTTTCCAAGATCCTTTGAGCACTTAAGGGTCAATTGCTATATTTTAAGGAATATTGAGGATTGAATTCCTAAGTCATGGGGCCTGAGAATCACGCCCCAAATTTGTGATCTGCAAAGACTGTACAGAAAATCCTGTTGAAATTCAAGGGACTGCGTGGGAACCCTGCTGGCACTGCAGCCAGAGTTTTTCTGTGACCCAAGGATAACACTGTGTTTGGGGACCTGGAAGGCATTGCCTTATGTTTGTGGAAGCCTAACTTGGACAGACATGGGGAAGGGGAGAGGGTCCAGGATGAACCTGGATTTTGCAATTGGTGTTGAATTTTAGAAAACCCAGATTCATCAGCAAACTAGAGGGACCCAGGGACTCTTCATATTTCCCTCTGTGGTACAGAGGGAAAGTTCAGAGGACTGAGGGTAGTCAACAAAGCCTAGTTTATACTAGAAAGGCTCTGTCCACAGGTTAGCTTTGTGCTTGACAAGACCCAGAAAGACATGGGATTGATTATGTCTGTCTGTCTGAGGTCCGCCACACCATATGGGAACACACCTTGGGTCATCGCTCAGCCTGTTTTGTAGGCTTGGGTGATAGCGTCTACATTTTAAAGTATCCCAACTGTGGCCAGAAAGCTTGCAAGGGCCCTGAAAATGAATTCCCCAGACCTTTGTGGCCCATGGGGGTGGGGATGTGTTCCATGAGTTTGGGGGTGGTGGCTGAAAGTGCTCTTGATTTTATGGAATTCGGAAGATGAGAAGGCAGGCTGTGTGAGGTGACAGGATGCCTACATTTAGGAGAGCATAGAAAACAAGGTTGAAACTTTGAGGGTTCTGGGAAAATTGTTAGGGAGACCTAGGTGGGATTCAACACGTAAAATTTAGAGTTGAGGCGATAAAGTATGGAACCCAGTAATGTCCACGTTAGTCAATCAGGAAAAACGTGTAAGAAATAAGGGCGAAGTTCGTGGGAACACAACCGCAAAGACACAGGAAAAAGTTCCTCTTGTGGGCGCAGCCCCTAAATAAGAGGAAAATATTGTCCACTCTTTGGGGAGCCGGAAAAATTTGTCTGCAGGGCCCTAGGACCTGGGTTTAAATTTGTACCTTAGGAAACTGGGGTTGGTGTTCTTTCAATTGTAGGAGCTTGCACAGAAAACTGTTACAAGTCCAGGGGAAAAACTTGGGGACCCAGTTCACATAGTCTAAATGTGGCAAAGCCAACAGAGGCTCCCCACCTTTAGAAATGGTTGGAAATTAGTGTTGGTTTTTTTCCCCCCGCCCCGTGAGCACTACAAATGTTGAATGATTTTGGAGGGCCTGGAAAGCATGCATAAATTTCGAGGATACCAGCAAAACTTAACGCCCTAGGTTCAGAAAAGCAGGGGACGTTTTCCCGGGGTGCTCAGAGACCATAGAGAATTGGGGCTGCATTTGAGACCAGGAGCTCCCTGGCCGTCAAGGACAGCGGCGCCAGGACCTACGGTGCCAGGACTAGCATGGAGCAGGGGCGCCCTCGCTGGGGGATGCAAGCTCGGGAAGGGGGCGCAGGCGGTACGGACGCGGAACACGGGCGCCCCGGAGCGCACGCCGAAGCCAGTGGAACTTTTCGTTGTTTTTTGCCTTCGCGCCCCCCGACAGGGCAAGGGTGGAGGAGGCCGAGCCAAGCCGGCGTCGAGGAGGGAGGACAGCGTGCAGGCAAGCGGCCCTGAGCGGCTCCCCGCTCCTCTCCGAACTCTGAGCGCCCCGCTCCGCCGCAGCCGCGCAGGAGGCCCGCGGGCGCCCCGCCGCCCCTGCGCCCCATGCGCTCCGGCGCTGCGAGCCTAGGCGAAGCCGCGGCCCCATGGCCGCCGGGGGCAGGCTCTGCCCTAGCTTGGCTTTGGG